>NW_027187341.1:13108784-13110786 GCF_028583685.1 Petaurus breviceps papuanus | reverse complement strand
CTCTCTCTCTCTCTCTCTCTCTCTCTCTCTCTCTCTCTCTCTCTGTCCCTTCCTCCCTCCCTTCTGAACCCCCCCACCCTGTTCTCTCTCTGTCTCCCTCTGTCAATCTGTCTCTGTCTGTCTCTTCTCTGTGTCTTTCTCTTTCTCTCACCACATTGGTCTGCATAAAAAGAATCCTGTCTCTGACACCTGTGTGACCGTATCCAGTAACTTAGCTTTGTTATGCTTTAGTTTTCTCCTTTTTAAAGTAAGACAGTTGGATTAGATGGCCTCTGAGGTCCCTTTCAGCTCCGCATCTATGATCCTATGACATCTCCCCTTTCTTCTTTATTAGCATGGTAAGGATTTAATTCTTGAGACCCTTTCATATTCAACTGTAACAAATTCCTCAACAATTTAGAACCCAAGTTATCCAGCAACCTCACATGCCAAGAATGTGGAAGTAGGCCAAAGGGCCCCTGAGCAACCAAAATAAATGTCAGAAAATCTTTACAATGAATTATCAGACATCCCATTATGCTTTAACTCAGAGTATATTTGCTTTTATTTTATATATAATTCAAATTTTCATAGTTATTTGATTTCCCAGCCCACCTCATAAGTTGAGGCCAAGATAAGGACTGATAGGGATAAATACAGTGACACACACAAAAAAAGTTGATTGATGAAAATAAGGGAGTCTTTCTTCCAGTTTCATCTATAAATCCTCGTGGGATGATCTTGGCTTAGTTGTGTATCAGCACCAAGGTTTCAGCAGACTTGTTTTTTCTTTGACTACTTTTTGCCGTTTTGTGAGCTGGTATAGCTGTAATCTTTTCCCATCCTTCTCCATCATCCTCTACAAATTTATTTATATTCTGTTGTTTTACTCTGTTACAAATTAATGTATTCTCTGGTATATCTCTTGGATTCTGTATCTTTCTGGTTGTCAGGGAAATCAACTTTTCGATGGATAAAGTGATCTATGGGAACTTTTGACATCTTGCATTAGTTGAACTAAGAAATGATGATAAAGTCAATGACTTTCTGACTGCACAAAGATAATTAGTCCTAAATTAGCATATATTATTAGCAAGTCATTTCCTGTATAATAGAAAAATTAATTTCCTTTTTTATGATGTAGTACTCTCCATGTTCAAGTTCTACCCTTTTCTTTTTTAAATTTATTTTTTATTTTTAGTTTTCAACATTCACTTCCATAAGTTTTAAATTTTCTCCCCCTCCCTCCCCAAGAAAGCATGCAATATAATATGACTCTACACATACATTCCTATTAAACACATTTTCACATTCATCATGTTGCATAGAAGAATTATAATGAATGAGAGAAACTATGAAAGAAAAAAAAAACTAGAACAAAACAAAAAAGAAAATAGTCTGCTTTGTTTTACATTCCAACTCCATAGTTTTTCCTCTGGATGTGGATGGCATTTGCCATCATGAGTCTTTTGGAATTGTTTTAGGTCCCTGCATTGCTGAGAAGGGCTAAGTCTATCGAAGCCAGTCATCAAACACTGTGGCTGTTAAACTGTGTAAAATGTCTTCCTAGTTCTGGTCACTTCACTGAGCATCAATTCATATAAGTCTTTCCAGGATTTTCTGAAGTTCACCTGTTCATCATTTCTTACCCTATTCTTTTTAAATTACAAATTTACATACTACCCAGAAAAATAGTAGACTAAATATATAAAACAAAGAACACAATCTTACCCAAACCCCTTAACTTTTGCAGAACTAAATGAATTAAGCAATAAATAAGTAAAGAAAGTACTTTTGTTTTATGTCTCCTTCCAGGCCTCCCAGAAGGTCTACTCTTTTTGACCCCCTTTTCCTTCCTTTCTTTCTTTTTAAAAATAAAATTCAAGTCAGTATGTATAGAATGTTTGTTCTACTGTTTTCACAGTGCATCATCTTATTATCTTATCACCTTTTCATATTTTCTTTCTCTTTCTTTCTTTTCTCTCTCTCTCTCTCTCTCTCTCTCTCTCTCTCTCTCTCTCTC
>NW_027187341.1:13107533-13108684 GCF_028583685.1 Petaurus breviceps papuanus | reverse complement strand
TCTCTCTCTCTCTCTCTCCCTCCCTCCCTCCCTCCCTCCCTCCCTCCCTCCCTTCCTTTTTCTTGGCACAATAGAAAAATTAGCTTCAGATTCAGGAAGACCTGGATTCAAGCCCTTTCTCTGTCAAATACTAGTTATATGACCCTGGACAATTACTTAACTTTTTGGTGCCTAAAGCAGCTTTCTAAAATGAGGTTGCAAGAACAGTTGCTGAACCTCATTGGTAGAGGGAGTTCATTCACCTGGTATTTTCTATAATTTCCTCTTGTCATAATTCATTATACTCACATACCATAATTTATTCAGTCATTTTCAGTTGTCACACATAAGTTATTTCTAAATTTTTTACCCTTTCAAATAAAGCATCTATGAATTTTCTATAGGTAAGCATTTATTTTAACCTTTTACAACATTTTTGGAATGGAATACTAGCAAAGAGATTGCCGAATCAAAAGGTGTGGTCAGTTTTGTGACTCATCACATATTACCATCTTGGTCTCTCTGACTCTTTTTTTGAATATTCATGCTACACAGGCATGAGACTTCCGAGTGTACATAAATTCTTTGTCTTTTCCACTTCTATAGCTTGAACTACATTTGGCAACAAGTCTTTTGTATCCTCTCATGTGCTTTCCTCCACACTGAAGTCATTGACAACGTATTCAGGTATATGTTAACTTGGTTGGGAAGATTGAGTTATGTGTTTTTGTAAAATTTCTCCAGTTCTTTATTCGCAGAAGCAGATGTCTGTGTATAAGCTGCAACTGCCTTCATGGCAGTCATTTTTCTCATGTTCATGATGAGCACTGTGAGATGAGACATCCAAAAAGACTCATGAAATGATGCTTTTTATTGTCTTCAAGAATGTAAAAAAGAATTCCACTAGCTCTTTTTTTGTTTCTCCAAGGAGAACTTGTGAACCATCCTTCCATTTAACTATAATTTCTTTATGCCTTCTGCTTCTATTTATACTAAGAATATCAATCTGAATGTGATCAAATATGTAATAAATTATTCATCATTGGGAAAAAATGAGGAGGGCCATGTGCACAAGGTTGTGGAGTGGCTGGTATCCTATGAGGCGCTTCACTGGTCTTGTTCAACCTTTAAAACTCATTTGCTGTTGCAATTATGCCCTTCCTCCAAAAAAA
>NW_027187341.1:13070495-13107523 GCF_028583685.1 Petaurus breviceps papuanus | reverse complement strand
AAAAAAAGCATGATTCAAGTTCTTTGGGCTCTAAGCCCAAATGTACAAAGTCAGTGATGTGGCTTAGTAAGAAAATAAAGGTGTTAGATAAACTTTGTGCTGGAATTCTGCAGCCACTGTTGGCACAAGTTTGGTGTTAATTAATCAATGATTCATTATATCTGCAAAAAAGAAGAAAGTTTTTATGGTACTGTAGATTTCATATGTTATGAAAAGTGAATACTGTTTGAAATTAATGTTTTTTTTAAAATTAATATATTAGCATAAAAAACAGAATTCTAGGGAATTACTAGCAAGAAAAAATTGTTTTCCACTTTGCCAATTTTATTTTGTATACTGAATTTATGAATTATTTCATCATTACTTTGTTAGGAAGAGTACATGTTATAAGAATTAATATTTTGTTATAAAGTATTACATGCAGAAAAGTATATTTTGCACAATCTCTAGTGAAAGATTATGGATTTTGGTGGTTGCAGGAGCCTATCTCCCTATTTCCCATAGGTCTGATGTATCAATATTTTCCTTCTTGACTTTCATGCCATTTTCTAGGAATGTTAATCCTGTGAAAGTTGAGAACTGACTATAATTATGTACATACAAGATATATACAGAGTAGATGGAAGGAGTAGTCAGAAAGTAATGTAAGAGGAAAGATATTGGGTGTAGGTTGGGTAGAAGACAAGGACATATCTTTGAGAGAAGGTGGAATTTGAGTTATCTTGAAAATAACTAAGGAAACTGAGAGGCAAAGGTGAGTAGAAAGAGTCCTCCAGGCACAGGGAATACCCAACGCAAAGGCAAGGAGTAGAGAGCAATAGCAAATAGGCTAGTGTTGCTAGATCACAAAGTATGTAGAACAGAGTGAGGTGTAAAAAAGGTAGGAAGAGAACAGATTGGGAAGGACTTTAAAAAGCCAAATGGAATATTTTATATTTGAAACTGGAGGTAATAGAGAACTATTGGAGTTTATTGAGTCAAGGGCAAGGGTGTCATGATGAAATCTGCAAGTTAGGAAAAATCATTCTGAAATCTGAGTGAAGAATATTTTAGCATGTGGAAAGACTTGCGATGGTCCTTATAAGAGGTCATTCAGACCTATACTAGAATGGCAGCCATGTGAGAGAGATTTTTTGGAATGTAGAAACTGAGGCTCAGAGAAGGGAAATTATTGGCTTGCTATCACACAGAAGGACATTTAGGACTAGATCTCAGGTCCTCTTACTCTCAGTACTTTTTTCTTCTCTAGTTCTGCAGACAGTCCTGTGTGCTTCATGGACTTTGTCCTTAGAAAGATTTGAGTTGTTGCTGCAAAAGAAATAAATTAGAAAACTGAAAAGTCAGGTATTATACAGCCACTTAATTTTTATTTCGCAATTTTCCCAATCTCATGAACCAAATATAATGCTCGGCAAAGTCACTAAAACGTAGCAAACTGAAATTCACTCGCTTCAAATTTGTGGGTTTGATATTTTTTGCATCCATCTCAGCTTTTTTCTCCCTAATGTGGACCTCTTCTTTAGCCCCATACTTACTTCAGTGGAAACTACATTTCATTGCAAATTGAGACACGGTGCATGGCTACTCTGATGAGAGAATTCAGAACTCTTTCTGATGCCAGGCCTTAAAAAGAAACACTGAAGGAAAAGTCCGTCTTAGTGTTACCATGCACAGATAACTACCAGGAACTGTTACTTAAGCAAATTTCCATTCTTCTACCCCTGATTTGCCCTGCTAAGAAGCCAATGATGGTGGTCTAGGTTGTAAATTCCTTGAGGGCAAAATGGCATCTTTTACCCTTCTAGCCTCCATGGTACCTAATACAGAACCTCACTGCTGCGGACTACACTTGTGGTCTATATATTGCTATAGGCAGCTCCTAAGAAAGATACTTCTTCTATCAATATAGATCAATACTTGCTCCACAGCTTTTAATCTTGGAGAATTCCCTGGGGACACTGAAAGGTTAAGCAACTTGCCTAGGGCCCCATAATTAAATATCAGAGATGGGACTTGAGCCTAGGTCTTAACTAACTCCAAGGTTGGCTTTCTAAACAGAGAGGTTGGCTCTCTCTTTCATAGTAGACTCTCAATAATTTTTTAAATGAATTACAGAATTCTTCTTTAGGATAATAATGCTTATTATTGTAGTTCCCATCTACAAAACCAATTTTGAGTTAGTAAGCACCTTCCTTCACAACAGCCCTGGGAGGTAGGTGTTATGAACCCTCCCAATGAAAGCTGGGCCAGCATCTGTGGCCCAACTGGACAGTGCCAGCAAAGAAATTTGGACTTATTTGATTCCTCCTCAGACACTAGAGAATTCTCAAGGTTTTTCCTTTCAATAGTCTTGCTTTATTCAATAATCCTAGAGCATGCTGGGAAATCTCAGTATGAGGAAGAATTTAGCAACCACAGGAAGGTCCACTCCGAAGGCCCTGTGTAAATATGGAAGCTAGCTGATATGGCTGCTAATGATTCAGGTTTTTGTTTTCCTCAGGAATGTTTTCCCTTCTATAAAGGGGTCTTAGAGGAATGTGTGTAGAAAGGGAAGCTAGAAAATTGAGCCATCCCCAGATGGAGGGCTAGAAAATTGAGTCATTTCCCAGGAGAAGTGCATCGAGTCAGAAAGGTTTGTTGGACCATATGGTCAACTGGTAATTTAGAACTTGAATTTCAAAAGCATGAGTTGGCAAAGTGCTACACACAGTTTCAGCCTCATGATTTTTTTCATCATTTTTCTTTGTTATTAGTTGAGCAACTGACATTGCTGGCACTGGGCAAGAAGGCTGTCTGACCGAGTTGGAGAAATTATCCAGTTCCAAAATAACACTCTAGCCCAGAAATCAGTTTTGCTTTCCCCTCCTTTCTTTCATTTCTTTTCTTTCTTTTAATTCCTCCTGTTCCCCAGACTATTGTAGAATTTTTGTATCTGGAAATGATTAAAATATGGTTGAGAAAAGAATGTCAATAAATAATTTAAAAGATAAATAGAAGAAACAGAAGAAAAATTGGAGGCTGCAGATGAACAGGGACATGTTAAAACTACCATGTTACATTTAAATTGTACTCAAAAAAGTTCCCATGTAGGAGGGAAAGAAGCAAACTTTACTTGATAGAAGTCCCCAGTTAAAGGGGGATTGCTGTTAATATTTTTGTACATATAAGTTCTTTTGCTTTTCTACTTCATCTCTTATGGTTACAGGTCAAGTAGTAGCATCGCTGCTGTCAGAGGGTTTACAGATTTAGTTTTTGTGCATAGTTCCAATTTATTTTCCAGAATTTAGCCAAGTTTTATTTAGAATGAAGTAATTACACCCTTACCTTACAGAAGCTTCAGAGTTACTGATAAGGATTACAAATTGATCATATTGGAAGAGTCAAATACAGTAGACAAGCTTTGGGAACCACTGTCTTACGAATAGTAGAAGCTGGAAAAGTGTAATGATGTTGCAAGCAACTAGGTGGCACAGTGAATAGAGCATTGGCCCTGGAGTCAGGAGGACCTGAGTTCAATTTAGCCTCAGACACTTAACACTTACTAGCTGTGAAACCTTGGACAAGTCACTTAACCCCAATTGCCCTCCAAAAAGCAAAAAAAGTGTAATGATGTCACCGAAGTAACTAACTTTAAAGGGGGTTGGATGGAGTTTGGAAAATTAATCTCTTATCTCCCTAAGGGATTTGTCCCTATTTCCATGATGAAAGTACATTCAACCAGAGGGTATTGGAATATATTGTTATAATAATAGTTATTATTTCTATGGCACTTACTATGTGCCTGGCAGTGTGCTAAAGCATTTTATAATTATGATCTCATCTGAACCTCCTAACAACCCTGGGAGATAGGCACTATTTTATTTATATATATATATATATATATATATATATATACACATATATATACATATACATACATACACACATACATTATATATAAACATTACATATGTAATATATTATATATGTTTATATGTAATATACATGTATGTAATATATTATATATTTACATATATACAAGAAAATGGAAGCACAGAGAGGATAAGTGACTTGCCCAAGGTTGCACAGCTAGGCATTATCTGAGATTAGTTCTGAACTTGTCTTCCTGAATCTTAACTTGGCTCTTCATCCACTTCACCACCTAGCTGATTCGTATAAATGGCTATCAATGGCTGAATTTATGTATAAGGTCTTGTCCATCATCATATGATCTCATAAATGTAGTTTTTTTTGCCCTTGGTTTAATTTACTATGTATCAGTTCATGTAAATCTTTCCATGCTTTTCCACATTCATAATTTCTTTACAGTACAGCATAATTTCTTTACATTAATGCACAACATATTTTAGCCTTTGATAGGCATCTATTTTTAAGTTTACATTAATATTTTCTAAAGAAACAAGACAATAGATCAAGATATTATTTGTCAGTTTGCCCTTTTCTGAGGTGTATATGCTCACACTGAAGTTTTAACAATTGTTTCTCTTGAGCTCTTTGGAGCTTCAACATATCCCTGTCTGGGATTAAGCAGTAATTAATAACAGTTAAGGATTAGTGAGAAAGACACCAAGTTGTCCTAATGTTTGAATTTCTTTATATCTTGCTCTATTTTAAAAAGGATTAACTGTGAAAAATTATGAAAACTTAAATTACTGATAGCTATAGGTGTCAGATTCACCATATGGTAACAGCTATACTAATTGTAGGCAAACTAGGAGAAAATGCACAGCTTCTGATACCTGGCCTCATGAAGCCAAACATGCAAGGTGACAGCAAGTATCATATCTCCTAAGAAAACATAATTTGGAAAATAAATCAATAAATCTGCTGCCTGATGCTCCAATATATCTGTGTGTATGTATGTATGTATGTATGTATGTATGTATATGATACTATACATATGTAAAATCTTTTGGAGTCTATAACACAGCTCTTCTTTATTAACAGGGATAATTGAAGACTGACTTATAATTGTTTGGTTACTCTAGAATCTGAAAAACTGAATATAATTATCTTTGCCCTCACCATCATTAAAATGAAATTTTCCTTTATTTCAGATTTTAAAGCTATTAAATTTAAGTTCAAGACCTAGTAATGAAAAACTCTTGCATGCAGATAAGAAATAACTTGCAGATGTTGGAACGTGCTCCCTGAAAACCTTCCAAAACTCCACTGATCCTGAAAATGACATTTGTTTTATGAACAGGATCTCACAGTTCTAAGTTGGAGAAGAGAAGGGTAAAAAGGAAGAAGTGAGCCACATGTAAATTTTTGCATTCTAATTGGACACATTTTCCCTCTACCTTTCTTCTCTTTACCATGCAGTGGGTGCCAGCTGTCACTGAAAGCTGTTTCCAAACCAATTACCATTTCTTTATCAGAAAGGAGGATAAAAATCTAAACAAAAGAACAGATGAACAGATACTATTGGCACCTCAGAAAACTGGAGCTGTTCTTGAGAGGAAGTTGCATCTTTGCAGAATTATTATTATCAATCAGCCTTTATTGCTTCGGCTTTCTTTATTGCACGCTTACCCAGAAAGTAATGAAAACATATAATAAAGATAGTAAAACACATAATATATCACTGTGCAGATATTGCAATCATAGCAAATCCAATGTAAATGCCCTATAGGGAATACTTGTGCTTTCTGAAACATTGCTAACAGTTTGCACGATGCAACATCACGTTATTTATCTACTAAACCTGTCACACTCTGCTAAATATCATGTGATCACCAGCCCCAAATAATTGCTATTCCTTTCTATCCTCAGAACAAACTGCATATTTCTTTCCTGTAGCTGGTTTTAATATTCACAAAGAATGGCTCCCACTCCTGAATAATTAATACATAATGATTACTAAGCTATGGCATTCTCCACCTATGTATGGTTTATGATTTTAGCCTCTCAGATCTTGCCAGGCTTCCTGCTCCAACATCTATTTACAGTCAGAAGCTAGAAGTCAGTAAATGACATGAACACAACAGGCTTGACAGCGTGGAATTCAGTCAATAATGATTTACAGGGATTGGATGGGTCCTGTGTACTTTATTCTTGAATCTCAAGCCCCATCTGCTGCTCAGTCTCCAATTTGTTCCCTGTTCAGTAAATGTTTCTTGGATGACGGAGTTCTTTTTCTTTGTTTACTTTTATGAAAACCATCGAGACTCATGAGTTCAAGTGAAGTACACAAGGATACACTTCTTTTGTGTATTTCCAGTTCCACATCAGTAATGTTGAAATACCATTTGGATTTTTTTTTTCAGATACAGAAAATCTGCCACTCTCTCATGATCACACATTGAGGCTGCTTAATAAATATTACATAGTGATGATAATTAATGAGTATGAGTCACCCTAGAAACCACAGAAAGAACGTAATGATAACATAAAAGGGCTAGCAAAGAGGGAACTGACTATTCTCCTGTGGAAAGCAAAGCACGTTCTGAACACCATTGCTACTATTTTATTGTTGGTGTTTCTGCTCAATGATATTGTTACATAGTGCAGACCAGACCTGGGATGATTCCAGTATGATAGCATTTAAAAAAAAAATAAAAGCAGAGATTAAGACACTTTTGTAGCCTGACCCAATGAACTGAATTGAAATGATGTTTCTAAAGTTGGCCTTGAGGAAAAGATGGAATCCAGTGGAATCCCACCGAGTAATGAGAAGAGAAGAATTGGCAGGAGAACTAGCCACTATATAGTACATAAACACACCTCAGTAATAATAAGCTCCTTGGTGGCAAGGACAGACTCTAATGACAAGAGCTAAAATTAAATGGCATTTTGTGTTTACCAATTAATTTGTATACATAATCTAATTTTAATTACACTACAATCTTACGAGCTAGACAATGCATTATTTTTATTTTTAAATGATTTTTAATGATCTTTTTTATACATCACCAAAATTTCTCTCAGTTTTTCTCCCGCTCCTAGACAGTCAAACTTTCTAATAAACTAATATTTTTTTAAAGGAGAAAAAGAAAAGAAAAACATCAACAGAACTGATCGATATAACAATGTATCATTAAGTCCATTTTACAGAGAGGGAAATTGAAACTTAGAGAGCTTAAAGAACTTACCTACCATGATTGATGATTGGTAGAGTTGGGACTCCAACTCAGCACCTTTGAATCCAAGTGCATAGGATTCTACAATTCAACTGCCTCATTTCACAGATGAGAAAATTGAGGCTGAGACAGATGAAGTAAATTGAAGAAGTTTACACATATGGAAATCAAAGCAATTATCTTCTGATGCCAGAGCCAGGGCTCTTTTTACTACCCTTGGTCTTCCCATTCATGTTTTCCAAAGCATTTAATCACATACAGTACACTCAAACAATGCAGGGTATTGGAGTGAATTTCATTAAAAAGGAAAATATCAATAACTCCAATAGCCAAGTGAGTACCATTCATTCATTCCTGACTATTCCATGACATGACTTTACTGTGTATGAGTTATACAGTCTATTCTTTTCTCCATGTCTCCAAAATGCCAAAAGGAAGAAATAGTTAGCATTTTATGAATAAAACGCTCTGAGATTGATCCTATATTTGAGATATTTACAAATTCATTCATTATAAGGAATGACATTAACTCCTAAAGGGCACCTATGGAAAAGTTCCATTACTAAGTGGATCCTGGTGAGAATAACACTAAAGGTTGAGTCTTCCTTCTAAATTATGAGAATTTTGCTTCATCTTTCACTGAAAAAAATTGGGACCATTTGCCAAAAGCTTTCTACTCTTCCCTCTTCCTCATGTCAAATTACTCAGATGCCTTCCCCCACCATTTTCTAGTTTACCCTAGTCTTGCATGAAGAAGTGGTTCTTCTTGCCAAGTACAATTCCTCTCTAAGCACAAATGATCCCATTTCATCCTGTTTTCTCTAGGAGACTTCTCCCTCTATTATTCCTGTTTTCTCACTAATCTTCAGCCTCTCCATCTACTGACTGCTTTCCTTCTGCAATCAAATATGCTAAAATTTCCCTAAAACTCTCACCTGACCCATCCATCTCATCTAGATAAAATCCTACATTTCTTCTTCCTTTTGTGACCAACCTCACTGAGCAAGCCATCTACAACTGGAGTTATGCTCTTCTAAACTCTTTGCAGTCTGGCTTCTGACCTTATCATTCATCTGACACTGCTCTCTCCAAAGTTACCAATGAGCTCTTGTTAGCCATATCTAATGTCCTTTTCTCAACCCTCGTCCTTCTTGACCTCCCCGTGGCCTTCAATACTGTCGATCACCCTCTCCTTTTTTATATTCTCTTCTCTAGATTTTCATGACATTACTATCTCCTGCTTCTCTTTTGACCTATTGTACTGCTGCTCCTTCTTCGTTTCCTTTGCTGGAAAGGAATTCATCCAAGGTTACATCTGTTAATGGCAGGCATCCCTCAAGACTCTGTGCTTGGGCCCCTTCTCCTTGCTTTCTATACTATCTTGTTTGTTGATCTCATAAATTCCCATGAATCCAATTATCATCTCTATGCAGATGATTCTCAGATCTATTCAGCTAGCTCTGAACTCTTGCCTGACCTCCAATCTCACATCTCCAACTACATATTAGACATTTTAATCTGAATGTCTAGTATACATCTTAGACTCAATATATCAAAAATGGAACTCATTGTCTTTTCACCCACACTCTCCCCTTTTCCTTACTTCCTTATTACTGTCAAGAATTGAAATCATGACAAAATAACTACTTAGTTACTATATTTCAAGAAACAATGAAAGAGGGGAAAGTAAAAAATAGAAAGAACCTAGTGGTCACTTTCTGAAAGAAAAACCAAAATTAAAACCCTCAGGAATAAAAACTCTCAAGATTTCTATGATCCATCCCAGTTGCTGAGGCTCACTACCTAGGTGCTATCTTTGAATTTTCACTCTCTTTGACCCTCAACATTACCATCTCCATGAATTCAACCTTTACAACATCATATGTATATGTATATATGTGTGTATGTCTCCTCTCTTTTGATATCACCACCACCATGGTAGTGGCCCTTATTTATTACCTTTATACTTTATTATTATTTATTATATGTCTTACTGCCTCAAGTTTCTCCCCCCTCCAGTCCATGTTCAACTTAGCTGCCCAAGTGATTTTTCTAAAGCACAGATCTATCATGAATCTGCCCCCATTCAAATTTTGGTTCTTGAGGATAGGTATTATTTTTGTCTTTCTTTGTATTCTGAGGGCTTAGCATAATAGTGCCTGGCATATAATAAACATTGATTATCTTTCTACCCTCCCCAACTATTGCTCTAGTACTAAAATAATTTAATATTCATGCAGATGCTCCCTCAAAGTCCCTAACCATCTATTTCCTCAATTGCCTTAAGTCATATGACTCACTCCTCCCCTCCATCTCAGCCACACATAAGGATGGTCACACGTAAGATCTTGCCATAATCTATAAGTGTTTTACTGATGTAATTAGAAACTCTGAATTTTCATTATATGAACATAGCCTTCAATCATTCTACCTCTTTCCATGTTTCCCATTCCCTACATCTATAATTCACCTTCATTAGGACCTCCATTTCCTCCATTTCTCAGGCTTACACCTTCTCTGAATTTCTTTTCCTTTTCCCAGCCTCACCGTAAGAGTCAGTCATTTCAATTCTATGCTGTCTATTTCTCTTGAATCCCTTACCCCATTGTCCTATAACCTTCTTCCCTTTCCAAACCTCAGCTCTGAATTACCTCCAACATTTGCCTCCTTCCTCTGCTTCTACTTGTAAACTACTGAATGAATCTGGAGGAAATCCCATAACTGTGCTGCTTGGCTACATTATGAATTCATATTATCCAACCTCAACTGGGCCCTCACTAAATTGAGACAGCCCTTTTTTCCTCTCTAAATGATTCCCTATCTCACTCCCTATAGAAGCTATTCAAATCTTTCCTACTGAATTTCTAATACCTCCTCTATACTCAGTTTTGTTATTTTTTACTCAATGAGTTATTCTTTGCTATAGACCTCTATCTTTTGTATATCATATTTCAAGCTTACCTCTCCTTTAAAGTGGTATTTGCCAAATTCTATGTAATCCTGATTGAGTTTCCTTTGCACTTAAAATCTTTCTTTCCAGCTGCTTATTTTCTTTCCTTTGGCTTGGAAGTTCTAGATTGTGACTATGATATTCTTGAGAGTTTTAATTTTGGTTTTTCTTTCAGAAAGTTACCACTAGGCTCTTTCTATTTTTTACTTTCCCCTCTTTTATTGTTTCTTGAAATATAGTAACTAAGTGGTTATTTTGTCATGATTTCAAGGTAATAGATTGAGTCTTAGATTATTACTCCTTGACCTCTTTTCCAAGTCAGTTGTTTTTGATAGGAAATAGCTTATGTGATCTTTGATTATGTTCTAGTATTTCTTCTTTTCTTATGGATTTATTGATGTGTTTGGTCCATTCTAATTTTTGTGGAGTCTGTTACGTGGGTAAGCTTTTATATACCCTATGTTAAACTATTTATTCTCCTTCTAATTCACTCCTATAGAGAGTTAATTTCATTTGTATCATTTAAAAATACATTATTTATTCTAGTAGACTCTATAGCCAAGTGCTGTCCCTCTCTCTCTCTCTGTCTCTTTCCTCTGTCCGTCTGTCTGTCTCTCTGTATATGTATGTTTATTTTCTTCTCTTTGGTGTCTCTATATCTATATTTCTTTATCGTTGGTGTTTACATGTTGTTTCAGTCTTTATCATTGGTGTCTTCTATCTACTCATTTTCTCCTGAATTGGAAATTCCTATCGGAGCAAGGCTCTGCTTACTTCTGGGAGGAATGGTGGAACCTGTTTTGATCTTCATCTATATTATCTGCCACTCTACCTTTTCATCACTAAGTACTGTCTTCTTCAAGGACTTCGGCATAGCTCATGTACATGAGTTCCAAAGTTCAAGTTTCAAAGAATGATCTGATCTAAGGCAGTTTGATCATTTCCTCCCAATATGACCTCTGGGGTTATCAGTGCAGGCTGAGGCTTTAGGAGTCATCTGTTTTCCCTTGGTCCATGTTTCTGTATTCTTGATTCCAGGTACACACCTGCAGACTCTCAGTGTCCCTGGTTAACCCTTGGTTTCTGTGTTGGATTTCTTCCATAAGCCTTGATCACTGGCCAAGAATTTATCTCCTCTCATTCACTTTTTAACCCCTTACAATACAACTTCCAATTTCATCATTTCATTGAAACTTCCTTCTCCAAAGTTACCAATGAACTCTTATTTCCAAATGCAATGGCCTTTTCTCAGTCCTCATTCTCCTTGGCCTGTCTGTAGCCATTGACGCTGTTGATCACCCTCTCCTCCTTAGCACTCTATTCTTTCTAGTTTTTGGGGACACTACTGTCTTCTGGTTCTCTTCCTACCTATCTGACTACTCCTTCTCAGTCTCCTTTGCTGGATCTTCATCTAAATTATGTCCTCTAATTGTAGGTGTCCCATGGGGTTCTATCCTGGGCTCTTTTCTCTTCTTCCTCTGAAGTGCTTCACTTGGTAATCTCATCAGTTTAAATGGATTTAATTATCATTTCTCTGCTAAAGATTCTCTGTCTCTCCTTCCCCAACTTCTCATCTCCAGCCCACGCAGTTGTACTTTCTGCGGGTAGATTCTGAATGCTAGGCAGTTCAACTTGCGAAAGGACCTCACTGTCTGGAACTTTATCTTGCCAGGTAATCTTCAGAATCTTCTTGGAAGTAGTTCAGTTTTCTGGCATAGCTCTAATAGACTGACCAGGTTTCACAGGAATATAGCAATGAGGTCAGCACAGTGGCTTGGTGGACCTTCTGTTTGGTAGGCAGACTAATATGTCTTCTCTCCCACACTTCCTATTGGAGTCTGCCAAACACTGAGATTGCTCTGGCAATGCATGCATCAACCTCACCATCTATGTGGACAACCCTAGAAGGTATACTGCCAAGATAAGTAAATTGATCCACAGCCTTCAAAATTTCTCCATTTCCTGTGACCAATGGTTCCATGGATGGATGGCGTACTGACTGGTGAAGAACCTCCCTTTCTTGGTGTCGTCAGGTCAAAATGGGCACAAGTGGCAGAGAATAAGTACTTAATTAATGTTTATTGACTGATTATTTCTTGAGAAATGCCTTTCCCAGTGCCCACAAGCTCCTGGATATCACTTTCTGTGGGCTTGGGCTGGAAAAAAAAACCACACAATGTAATTTTTCCTTAAATTTTTAATCATTTCTTGATCAGGTGCTCTGTCTTCAGTCTTGTTGGAATAGTCATAGGAGAGGTGATCTGTTCTCAATCTCTGCCATTTTATCTGGCACCCCCTAATGAAATTTAAAAATAGTCTTTTTGCTGACTTTGAGGGGAAAAAGTTCACATAGTGTACATTTTTATATAGTAATTTTAACTATGAACCCACATGAGCTATTAATTATTTGAGATATTAAATCATCAACTTCAGAAAACAGAGGCATATTATTCCTACAAAATGGCTAATGTCATATAGACCAGTCCAGTTCTACACTGAAATAAATAATGTGGTGGAGAACCCAGGGTGGTACCCCTGACCAGCACCATAATGATTTGGATACATGTGAAACAACATTTTCCTTTTCTATTAACATGACAAAATTACATATGTATTTCCAGGGGCAGATGCATACCAGCTGTCAGGTTATAGTTCTTAATTAATTTTTATTTGAATATTCAGATTTGGAGGATGCTTGCATTGGCATATGGTTCTCTGTAGCTTTTTGACTGCACAGATATTTCTGGGGGAATGTTGACGAAAAGTTTAAATGAATCCTTCAAATCTCTGTGACCTTCAGGTTTTGAAGAAGGGTCACATAACAAATATCTGTCTTTTCATCTCCTTCCTCACCATAATCATCTATTCCACAGCAAAATTCAAAAATCCAAGAGTGAGACATTGCACAGGATTGCAGTATAATCAAGCAATGAGAGATTAATGGAAGGGTTTTTTTTCCACAAAGGGTGAGAAACATTGACTTATGTATAATATTAAATTTTAATAAAACACAAAATCTCTCCATCATATAGAAAAGTCATTATTGACCCCTTATTCTCTTGTACCCCACATATCAAATTTGTTGCCAAATATTATAATTTTTACCTTTACATCATTACACCTTTTGCCTAAGTTTTTTTTTTTTTTTTATCATGCTGGTACCAATGTAGTACTAATCTTGTTCAGTTGTTGACTTTCATTCTTCCTAAATGACTGATCTTCATAATCTTCTAGTTCATTCCTGTCCCCAACCACTTTAAAATGCTATTTCTTTTACAAAACCCATCACTGGTAACATGCCATAAACCACTTATATCTATCATATATCTTCTCATAGACCATTGGGTTGTTTGTGATTTAGATTTTCTGACAGTGTTTAATATTTCAATATGGGAGAATATTGGTGCTAAAGAAAAAGATTTTTATGGAAAAAAAAATTTTAGATTATCTAAAGCCCGGTAGTTTTCCAGGTGTGATCCAGTGTGATTTCCTTTGCCTATATGAAATCTGGGCTCAATATGTTGTTTAATTGAATCAAATACACAAGATATATGCATTGATGGATTAAATCAAAAGGCTGTCCTAGTTGGAGGCCATAGTGTGGGCACTACATATTTTTCATCTATTTTTTTTTCAGTGTGTATAGTCAAACTGATGTCTTCACACTGATGTGGATTTCACTGAGGATTCTTTGTACTGTTTTGGGACTTGGTGCAATTAGTACAATGTCATCTTCAAAAAGGAATATTTGGAGACCCTCAAGAGCAAAAGGGAATCTATAGATGCTGCCCAAGATATCTTCTGAGACCAATGTCTCACTTCAGGTGAGTTATTTTTCTCCTTGTCTTACACCTCTTAAGATATCAGTTCTCAGCAGATTTGCTGAACAAATTTCTGTTGTCATATCTGTCTTAGTTTTGCAAAACTTTCATGTATGTAGGGAGGAAATCTTGTTTGATCAGAACCTTCAAGGCTCTGTTTTATTTTATTTAGTCAGATTCTTTTTAAGTCAATGAACAGTATACTCAAGAGGGTCTTATTCACTACCCCCTCTGAATGTCTGGAAGATCATAAATGATCTCATAGTTGACAAATCCAATTACCTTTATTGAGTTCCTTGAATTACGAATTAATAAAGTATTTATCGAAATGCTATGCTAAGCCTGGGGACACATGTAGAAAAGTAAGACAGTCCCTACTTTTAATGAGCTCAGATTCTGATTTTCACCTACATTTGACACTGTTGGTAGAGTTATTGAATATTAAGGGTTAGAAAATAACTTATAGGGCATCTAGTCCAACCAGCAAGTGAATATGATTCTCCCTATGACACCCTCAACAAGTAAACATCAATTTTCTGCTTAAAGACCTCTGGTAGTGATGAACTCTCTTTCTCCTGAAATAGCCCATTTTACTTTTGTACAAATAACATCTTTTTTCCCCCAGAAATCTTTCCTCCTGAAATTAGGTTGACATCTGTCTTCCATATTCCATTACTGGTCTTCTCCTTAGGTACAAGTAGAATGATGCTAATCTAAATGATAGTCCTAGAGATACTTCATAGCTGTTTATCATTATTCTCCTTTCCCTCTCTACACATATATACATCTTCTCTTCTTTGGACTAAAGGTCCCCAGTTCCTATAAAGGATCCTTGTCTGATATGGCATCTAGTCCTGCTAGGTGGAATAGTAGACTGATGTTGGGCCTGGAGTCAGGAAGACTCATCTTCATGAGTTCAAATCTGGCTTCAGACATTTACTAGCAGTGTGGGCAAGTCACTCAACTTTGCCTCAGTTTCCTCCTCTGTAAAATGAGCTGGAGAAGGAAATGGCAAATCACTCTAGCATCTTTGCCAAGCAAACCCCAAATGGGGTTACAAAGACCTGTATATTCCTGAAATGACTGAACAACAGAGTCTTTTAATATTCATTACCTTTAATTAGATACCTTTTGGTTTGTCAACATTTTTCTACAAATGTGGCACCCCAGACCGAACAAAACACCCAAGTTGTGATATGACTTGGACAGAATATAGATTTGTTACCATCTCATTATGGGCACTTTGTTTTATTAATGCTGCTTCAATTTTTTTTAAGTGAATAATACTTATGCCTCTCTCATGGAATTATAGGCACCAAATAGGATAAAGTATTTAAACTGTTTTGTATACCTTAAAGTGTTTTATAAATGTAAGCTATAAAAAATTTTTTAAAAAGCAAAATAAATGTAACCTATTATCAGTTGCCCTCTATTAATCTTACTTCAAATTCAACACATCCCAAACTGAACTCTTCATCCTCCCCCCAAACCTCCCTCTTCTCCTGCTTTCCTTCCTATTAATGGTACAAGCACCTGCTCTATCACCTGGACTTAAAAACTAGTTATTTTTATGGTCTTAAGGTCCCCAGTCCAGTCTGCCTTTTCACTCTGCTTATTCTGCCACTTGAACAGTTTATTCATAGGACTTTTCCCTTCTTCATCTGTTTCCTGACTTCCAGGGCTTCTGCAAAGTTTCAGCTAGTGTAAGCTTTTGCAAGAAACCTTTTCTGGTCTTCATTAATATTAGCGCCTTCCATCTATAATTTATCTCTTCAGATCATCTTGTAAATATACAGTAGTCATGAAAGCAGCTGAAGTAGGTGCTGTGGATCACTTAGAGCTTGGTCAGACATCCAAGATGCCAAGGTCATCC
The DNA here is from genome assembly GCF_028583685.1 of Petaurus breviceps papuanus. NCBI lineage: Eukaryota > Metazoa > Chordata > Mammalia > Diprotodontia > Petauridae > Petaurus > Petaurus breviceps. The sequence continues at coordinate 13,091,797 of NW_027187341.1, read as the reverse complement.
ATTGCATCCCAGGCCACCCCAGATTGTCCTGACTTTGGTCTTGCTACTAAATTTTGATGACTCAGGAAGAGAATGAGACTGAAGACATTGAACAACTCTGTCTCACTTAAATATAATTCATGTGCAAATCAAGATATCACCCCAGGATGTCTTTGGTTCTCTTCAAAAACAAAGAACAAACATCTTCAATTTCTCTTGCATAAAATAGTTTGTTCATACAAGTTGATTTATGTTGCCTCCCCCATTAGCCTACGAGCTCCCTGAGAATAGGGATTACTTTTGTCTTTCTGTCTTCAACACTCAGCATAATGTCTTACACATAGTAGGGACAAATAGATATTTGCTGGATTGGAAGACTAGCTTGGACCTATTCCTTTAACAGTTCAAATGAAGAAACTGCTTTTATCACTTTTCTGGACCTTAACTGTCTCATCTATTAAAAAAAAAGAGGAAGAAAGGAAAGAAGGAAGGAAGAAAAGAAAGAAGGAAGGAAGGAAGGAAGAAGGGAGGGAGGGAGGAAGGAAGGAAAGAAAGGAGGGAGGGAAGGAGGAAGGAAGAGATTAGTTGACTTGTAAGGTCTTTCTCATCTCTGGAGTGAGTCTATGAATCTGATAGCCAAAAATGCTGTTTCACTATATTTTTAAGGCCCTAATAATTATTGACCTGAGTTGGAGGTAATATAGTATAGTGGCTTGGAGTCTGGAGGTTTCAAATCCTATTTCAGAAACTTTCTAATTGTGTGACTGTAAGCAAGTTACTTAACCACTGAATCTCAGTTTCCTCACTTGTAAAAATGGAGATGATAATAATAATATCTTTTTTTTTATAAAGCAATTGGGGTTAAGTAACTTGCTCAAGGTTACATGGCCAGGTGTTTCTGGGTGGGTGCTAAGTGTCTGAGCCTGGGATTCTATCTCCAGGTCGTCCTGACACTGGAGCTGGTACTCTTACTCGCTGTGCTACCTGGCTGCCCTGATAATAATAATATCTACTTCAAAGTGTTGTTGGGAGGGTCAACTGAGATAACATATATAAAGCAATAAATACCATAAAATTTTAAAAGGAAATATTAACTTAACTTCATGTGTGTCAATTTTTCTCAATTTAAAAATGAGAGAAATTCTTAACATGATTTTATACTTCTATATTGATTTTTATAGGCTTCTAGTTTTTCATTGAGTTAGAAGTGGAAGGGACCTTAGAAATCTTGGTCATCTCTCTCTTCCCCTCCTCCATCCCCATTTTTACAAAGATAAAACTGACTTCTGTAATAGGGTGAAAAGAATACCAGAGTAGCTCATTGAAATCCTTAGAAGAAATTCCTAAATTAATATAATGCAGGGTACCTTTATAATTAGAATATATTTTAACTTTAGTCTCCTCCATCGCTGATCTCAGTGAAATATATTTCAATCTAAAAGAAAGTAAGGTATCCACTAGCTGTGATGAATACAGACTTGCCTTTTAATTGTGGTGTTTCCCCATGGAACTGGGAGGAAATAAACAGTATATCTCCTGGGAAATATAAAGCATATACCATGAGAATAAATCTCTTTGGAGTGAACTATACCTAGAGTTCTTTTCCACTGTGTACTTTTTAGTAATTCCACTATCCTTTTTGGTTTATCAGCTTCTCTTTATTTGCTAAGTGGTGATGGTAATGCATATGTTTGCCTTTTCCAGTAAATCATCCTTTTACAATTTGGCTTTCTTTCAATTTCAGATTCCCATCAGAAGAATTTTACCTCCAGGCATATTGCAACCAATTCTTTTTTGTAATTAATACCATATCGGTCTCATAGTCCATTTCAACTCCCAAATGAAAATTGATGAGGCAGTCAACCACAAATAAGTATCACATACCACTGATTGAACTGTCAGTCTATCTTCTAGGGTATCATGTTGCAACACTGAATCATAACCAGTGTCTGAGCTTTCTGGTCTTTTGCAATTCATGTTGCTCATAGTGAAGGTTCATAAATTGCCATTAAGAGGCTTAAGCAAGGATTTTATATGATCCTTTTCAAAATCCCACCAGGAGGTCTAATGTTGAAAAAATGGTTGAGTTACCAGAATGGGAGAACACCCAATAGGACAAAATACCCTTGAATTTCGGAGACCTCCCAAAAAACCAATTGCCAGCAACCAATAAAAAGGTATTGGAAGAATGGTCCAGCTAAATAGCTTCTCTGTACTTCAGGGGATGCCAGTTGAGTGGTCAGGGTCAGGTAGGTCTTCCAGGAAGACTTAGGAAAGGATTGGGAAAGAAGCAATTGGTTCAGTGTTAGTCATCAATATCTGAGACTCAGCACCAACAGTAGTTTGTCATTTCAATCTGACATTTCAGAAGATTTCCCCTCTGGCACTCTCCATAGCCCTAGTCCTTAAAAGAGAGTGATAGAGAAGAAAACTCTTTCTTTTAGTCCTTCAGAGTCAAAGAGCAGAGGCTGAGGAAGTCTATTCAAGAATGTATTCTAATCTTCTCTTGTCTTTCCTCCTTCCACTCCTCATCTATTAATCTAACTGACTCATATGCTAAACAAATAAAACAGAACTTTTCATCTCCATAACCCTTCTCTTCCCATCAGTTGGCCAAGGTTATAAAGCAACATTTCTCTTCTTCCCCAGAAAATCTCACCCTGACCATAGGATCTTAGATTTGGAACAGGAAAGGATCTTATAGGTCATTTAAGATGCTCTCTTATTTTAGGGATAAAATAATAGTGGCCCCAGGTGGTGCTTGAGATTTTACAGGTGGTTAAAAATGGCAGAGTCAGGCTTTGAATCCAGGTGCTCAGACTATGAGTTTGATATCTTGGGGATTTCCTCAACTCCCAGGAATATAAAAAATTTTAAGGTCTTTATTGTGTTAGTCCTTTGTTTTTGAAGAGGACCAATGACATCATGGATGATGTCTCAACTTGCACATGAATTGGATTTAGATGAGACAGAGTTGCACACGGTCATCACCCTCACTCTCTTCCAGAGTCATCGAAGTTCAGTGACAAAAGTCAGGATGACTGACGATGGCCCAGGATGCAGTGGATGACCTTGAGGTCTTCAATTTCTGACTAACCTCTAAGCACTCCACAATGCTTACTTCAGCTGCCTTCAAGGCTGTTGGAACATATTCTCATTCTGCTTGAGAAAATCTTCACATGTTTGCAGTAGACATCCTTCTAATTCACCGAAGGGTTTTAGGCCTGTTGGTCACCCTCAATCTAGAATAGTCCATCTGCCAGGATGATTTTACCAGGATGTGGCCACTGTACATGCTACAGCTTCTTGGATCAGATTGGTGAGGAAGAAGCAGAAAGAGATGCCAACAGATCTAATGCTAAAACAATTTGAAAAAGAAAAAAACCCATCTACAGATCAAAGCTCCCTGTCCTAACAGTGCCTTCTACCTTTCTATGAATAATGGTCTAAGAGCTTGACCCTGGACTGGGATTGGTTTCAACAACCTTATATGGAAGCTTTCACAGCAAGGGCTGATTCAATGGCAATGTTCTCCTTGGTGGTTAGAACAAGTCCATAAGTCAGTCCCATAATAGTTTTATTATACAGCTTTGAATTTTTTCCAACTGTTTGAAGTTCTTGAAGTTAAAAGGCTAAAAGCTACATATAATACAGTATGACACACAGTATAGCTTTAGAATTTTCCAGCTCCTGAGGTTCTGGGCAAAGTCAATTCAACCTTTAAACTTGATTTTGTTTATGTTCCATCCTTGCAACTGTTTTATCTATCACCATTGTCTTCATCGTCATCATCATCACCATCATCATCATCATTTAGTTTTAAGGTCTTTTTAAGAGACATGAAAAGCTATTTTTTATGACTGGAAAGAAATTAGTTTCCTAAAAAAGTTGAGGAAACAAATGAACTTGTTAAGTATAAGAAACATAAGAAAATTGAGGAGGATTATGTATTTAAAACTATAAGGAATCTTAAATAGAATTTGGTCTGGCTCCCTGATAGGACCATCGGATAATAGAATATTTCTTTTAATGTTGAAGAAATTGAGGCACATAGATATTAAGTGACTAGGGTCATATGGTTAGCAAGTGCTGAAGGAGGATGATTACCCAGGTCTGCATGACTCTAATTCAGTGTCAATCTGCTATGTTGCTTATCCTCTCAAGAAACTATATATCTTGAAAGCATTGGAACTTGAGGGGATGCCCTTCAACTGGGGAATGGCTAAACAAATTGTACTATATGATTGTGATAGAATACTTTCACACCATAAGAGATGATAAGCAAGATGCTCTCAGAAAAACCTGGAAAAACTTACATGAACTGATGCAAAGTGAAATGAGCAGAACAAAGAGAACATTGTACACAGTGACAGCAATGTTATATAATGATCCATTGTGAATGACTTAGCTATTCTAAGGAATACAATGATCCAAGACAATTCTGAAGGACTTATGATGAAAAATGCTATCCACCTCCAGAGAAAGAACTGATGGAATATGAATGCAGTTTTTAAAAAAAAACTTTTTTTTTTACTTTTTTCTTGTTTATATGTGTTTTCTTTTATAACATGACTAATATGGAAATATGTTTTGCCTGACTACACATGTGTAACATATCAAATTGTTTGCTTTCTCAGTGAGGGAGAGAGGAGGGAAGAAGGGAGAGAATATGGAACTCAAAATTTTTTTTAAAGTGGTAAAAATAGTGTTTTACATATTATTGGAAATAAATATAATTTTAAATAATTTTTTAAAATAACTATAGCCTGGGGAGCTTATGCCTGGGAACTTTGAAAATGTCTCACAGGTACACAGGTTATAAGTGTCAAAGATGGGATGTAGATCAAGGTTGTATCTTTTTGTCTCTGTGTTGAACTACTTAAAAGCATAGAATAAATGGCTGAATGGGACCTTGGAGTTTACCAAATTCAACCACTTTATCTTTCAGAGGAGCAATCTGGGGGCCATGATGGGGTCAAAAGTTATACAACAATGTTGTAATAGAGTCAGAACTAGAACCCAGGTCTACTGAGTTCAAGGTCAATGTTCTCGCTATACCCCTGATGCCCCATTTTGTCTAAGACAACATGGTGGGTATGAGTGGGCAGCAATGGTCCCCTAAGGCAAAGGGAAGACATGGACAAGAGTCCAAAAGGATGGGCTGGAGTAGATGGAATACGATGTGTATCTGTGGTGCTAGAGGGTATACCCATATGGGAATGCTCACACATTCATTGAAATGACAGATATCTTTTTTTCCAGGCTTTTTTTTGGTCAGTATTCCAGCAGAATTTAAGATCCTTGTGTAAGGGACTACTTTTGATTTAGCGTTGTATCCTCAGTCATAACATTGTGCCTTGACTATGGTAAGCATTTGGTAAATGCTTATTAAATTGAACTGAATTGAGTTGAATTGAATTGAATTGAAGATGCAGTGAGGGCACTATTTCAGAAATAGAAGAATGGGGAGCTTCCATGGATCATTTACACAACCACAGACTGCTCAGTGACTAGAAGCAACTGAAAAGTTGAACACAATGATGAAAAATTTGAGTGACAAGTATATTTCTTTGTACTACAAAGGATCTATAGATTCCATTGAAGTGGTTGTTTAAGGTCTTTTTAAGATGGCCAATTTCCTGTGGAAGATTGCTTCCAAATATGACTAGACTGGTCCTCAGACCAGTCCTGCAGACTGTATCCAAGTCCAAGTGAATCTTTTTTTAAAAAATTGTTTTTAAATTATAGATCATTTATTTTAACATTTTTAAAATTGAATTCTGGTTTCTCTCCAGGCCCTCCTACACTCATTGAAAAGGCAAACAATGTGATATCAATTATACATGTGAAGTTATGCAAAATATATTTCTGTATTAGCCACGGTACAAAATTTTTTTTAAAAAAGGATAGAAATTATGCTTCAGTTTGCACTCAGAGTTCATCACTTCTCTCTCTGGATGTAGATAGTTTTCATTGTGAGTCTTGTGGAACTGTCTTGTTTAATTGTATTGCTAAGTTTTTCACAGATGATCATCCATTACAATATTGCTGTTGAAGTGATCTTTTAACTTTAGTGATTTAATTCAATTCACTTTAAGAAGTTTTTTTTTGTAAATTGAGAAGCTACTATGCAAAAGGTCCAGTATGAGAGTTAGAGAATTAAATAGATGTATAAAAAGTTATTGCCTCAAAGAGCTGACGATATGGTAGGGAAAATGGCAAAACACTTCAGGAAATAAAAATCCAAGGTCATTTCTAATGTAGCACCTGAAAGAATGGTACAGACAATTTGGATTCTGAGAGCTAGTCTGCCTCCATTTTTTTCCATTGTCCTTTCCTGGTCCTCAGAAAACAGAGAAGCCTTCGCATCCTTGGTTTCTTTTGGGCATAGGAGTAGGGTGGGCTTAACTCTTCCAATTTAAAACCATTAAAATCATCTGCATTTTAAATGCAATGTTGGTTATAGTGTTCTCTCTGTGATTAGATATGTTTTTGTTTTTGTCTTACCTTATGGACAATGAGGTTCAGTTATTGTCAGAGTTAACTATCTCCTTCCTCTACAGAACAACTGGTACATCAAAGCCCCAGCCTAGCCCTAGTCCCAGGTGCAATGTGAAAAAAAGAGGGTGGCTGCTTGATCCTGTCCCCACTGCTTTTTAAGGATCTGATATAAGCAAAAACATTAAGGATGACTACAGCAATATCTATTGTATATTGTATGATATATATAATGCATTTTATAGACTATATATTCTATATTATCATATGTGTATACATGCATACACATATACACACTGTTTTCATGGCTCTGCTTACTTCACTTTGCATCATTTCATGTCTTTCCATACTTCTCTGTATTCATCATGCTTGCTGTTTCTTATAGCACAGTAATATTAATTACATTCACATACCAGTTTGTTTAGCCATTTCTCAATCAATGGTCCTCTAATAATAATAGTAATAGCTAACATTGGCATAGCACTTATTATATGCCGGCACTGACTGTGCTAAGAACTTTAAAATTATTATTTCAGTTGATCCTCACAACAATCCTGGAAGATAGTTGCTATTATTAGCTCCAATTTTTATAGATGAGGAAACTGAGGTAAAGGTTAAGTGATTTGTCCAAGGCCACACAGCATGCAAGTGTTTGAGACTGGATTTGAATTCAGGTCTTTCTGACTCCTGGCCTGGCACACTAACTACCATACAATCTATTTTGTTTCCAGTTTTTTTGTTTTTACAACAGTGATGGTAATCTCTGAACTCTAAGACTCAAAATGGGGAACAGAAAGGTGTTGAATACAGACAGTTTCTAGACTTTGAATGATATAGGAGATAAATGGTAATGATTCACCATAACTCTATAAGAGGTTGAAGACAAAGACTCATTTGAACAATGTCAGAAGGAAGAGTTTCCATAATACTCTGAATAACTTTTGGTTTGGGAGCATAGTGTCTGTGGGGCCTGAGGTATACAGAACCAAGTTTCAAAAAAATGGAGATAGATCTCTGTTTATGAATTGTAGACATTGACCAGGCAGAGGCTCCAGGATAGTATCTCCACATGGAATCTTGGAAGAGAGTTTGAAGAGAAGATTCGTGTCATCTGGTTGGGAGCACAAGACCTACATAAACTAGCAATCACAGATTACAGTAGATGAAATTATAGAATACACTGAACAGGGCCTGTAAGTAGCTGCCACCACCTTCCAGGAGGTAAGGGAGACTGCTGGAGATGGAAAGCAGATGGCAATGAGAATAGTGATAGCGACATGCTGTGTGAAATAGCATTATAATGCAAACAAAAGGAGCCTTCAGTGGGAAGACCAATGTGGAGAAAATCTTGACCTCCTCCCTTGCTGAAAATGCAGTTGGGATTCTCCCAGTTGGGGAGATAACTTAAGTTGCAGAGACTATTCAGATGGCTCCTCTAGTGAAATATTCCTTGAGTCTTCATGGCCTCAGATGTAAATTCTTTACATTTCTTTTTAATTTAGAAAGAAACTCTTGTGTGAGTCTAAGTGTTTGTAATGGGGATATTATGACTAATTATCATGCCACATCGGATACTGATATTCACACAGTCTACCTCAGTCAGGACAACAAAGCAAAGAATTTAGAGATCCTCAAAATGTATGTGGACCTTATGTGTCCTTAAGGATGACTTTGATATTAAGATTACACAGAGAAATTAGATCTGGAAGGAATTTCTGAGGTCCAAAGATTTAGAGCTGAAAGGAACTTTTAAAGTAATCTAATCTAGCCTTCTCCTATTCCAACCCCTTCATCTTTTAGGTGAGAAAGCTGAAGCCCAAGAGATGAAGTGATTGCCTAAATTATAGATATAATAAGGAACAGAGCCAGAACAGAAGCCCTTCAAATACAGAGCACTTTCATACCCGACGTACAAAATCATCAGTTGACATCCTTGACTAGTGGTCATGTAATTTCTCTGTATTCATCATGCTTGGGCAATTCACTACCTTATAATAGTATATTTAATACAGAATATATATATATATAATATAATAATATATTTCTACTACATGTCGTTCTTTTGAATTGTTCTAATTCAAGAAGTTGACTGATTTGATAGAATCGGTCAACAAGCATTTATTAAGTGTTTACTATGTGCTTGGTACTGTTCTAAACACTGCAGACACATAAAAAGGCAACAACAACAAAAATCCCTGTGATAACATGAAAGAATTATGTATATCTAAGATATATTCTGAGCATATGCAGCTTAGCTGAAAGGGGAAGGCATTAGCAGCTGGGAGCCCCAGGAAAGGCCTCCTGCAGAAGATGATTTAAGGTAGGTCTTGAAGGAAGAGGCATTCCTGAAGGGGCAAAGACACAGAGAAGGGAGAGAGCATTGTGTTTGAGGAAATATACACAGTCTAGTCAGTTTAACTGGTCATAGAGTACAGAAAGTGTAAGGTGTTGGAATGGTTTGCCATTTCCTTTTCCAGCTCATTTTATAGATACGCAACTGAGGTACTCATATGACTTGTCCAGGTTCATACAGCTAGTACGTATCTAAGACTAGATTTGAATTTGAGAAGATGAGTTTTCCTGACTCCAGGCCCAGTACTCTATCCACCGTACCACTTTGCTGCCCTTAATATAAATAACAACTGTTTCTGTTTTGGGCAGTAACCCTAACGGTCTTCCCTCCTCAGACTGATTTTTTTTGGGGGGGAGGACGAGATAAAAGAGGCCATTCTTTTTTAAAAATAAATTATCTATTTTTAGTTTTGAACAATCACTTCCATAAGTTTTAAATTTCTCCCCCTCCCTCTCCAAGACAGCTTGCAATCTGATATGGGCTCTACACATACATTCCTATTAAACACATTTTCACATTAGTCATGTTGCATAGAAGAATTATAATGCATGGGAAAAACCATGAGACAGAAAAAAAAAAAACAAAAGAGAAAACAGTCTGCTTTGTTTTGCATTTTGACTCCATAGTTCTTTATCTGGATGTGACTGGCATTTTCTACCACGTGTTTTTTGGAATTGTTTTAGGTCCTTGCATTGCAGAGAAGGACTGTCTTTCAAAATCAACCCTTGCACACTGTGGCTGTTACTATATGTAGTGTTCTCCTGGTTCTGCTCCTCTCACTCAGCATCAGTTCATATAAGTCTTTCCAGGTTTCTCTGAAGTTTGCCTGCTCATCATTTCTTATAGCACAATAGTATTTAATTATTTCATATACCAGAATTTATTTAGCCATTCCTCACTTAATGGGCATCCCCACAAATTCCAGTTCTTGGCCACCACAAAAAGAACTGCTATAAATATTTTTGTACATGTGGGTCCATAACCATTATGTTCTCTTTAAATCTTCCCTCCTGGCAAAGTATCCCATTTTTTTTGTGATAACTCAGTCTCCTATTTTGTTCTAGCCACAAATGGACAGCATGGTGAGGAAATTGTGGAAAATTCCAATCCACATTTTAAGCATATTCTCTGAGTCAGAGGAGAGGAAGCTAAGCCTGCACTTAGGCAAGAGAAAGGAAGCCTTTGGGGGAAGAAAGCCAGAGAAACATAGTATAATAGAGAAGGCCAATGGAGGGTGGAAGCAAGAGGTGAGGTAGGAGGTCAATACCTGCTTTGTCATCATCCCTTTAAGAACTTGGATTGTGACCTGAGACCCAAATATGGTGAAACCCACTGGGGTTTTTCATCCTAGGGATTATAGAATCATAGAATGTTGAATTTGGAAGGGACCTCAGAGGCCCTGGGGAGACACAGACTCAGAAATGAAGTCACTACATGGAATTATGCAAGCTGTTAAGAGGCAGATTTTGAACCCAAGCCCAGGCCTTCCAACTCCAGGTGCCGGGTCATTTCCTCTGGACCATCCTCCCACTTTGTCTTCCCCTGCACCTTTCATGGGATGACTCATTTTCAATGCTTTGGTGCTTTTTGATTCTAAGTGGAGACTTGGTGATGGAAATGAATCTATCATTCACTGTCATGCTTCAGTGCCCACAGAGACAGATGCCTACTTATGTCCCTGCTTTCCTACCCATCCTAATAGAGAATTAAAGGAAGTTAATGAGTTAGTACATTTCAGTGGTTTTTCAGTTGTGTCCGACTCTTCATGATCTCATTTGGGGTTTTATTGGTAAAGATACTAGAATAATTTGCCATTTCCTTCTTTAGTTCATTTTATAGATGAGGAAATTAAGGCAAACGGTGTTAAATGACTTACCCAGGGTCATACAGCTAGTAAGTGCCTGAGGCCATTTTTGAACTCAGATCTTCCTGACTCCAAGCCTAGTGTTTTATCCACTATCTACCTAGCTGCCCAAATTAGTATATACATCGATGCTACTCACCAAGGCAATTAAAAAAAAGTCTTTCCCCCATTTACCAGGATAGACAAAAGCTTCTATACCCCCAAACACTCTTCTATTTCTACTCAAGTTATCTTTACCCCTACCCTTAAACTCACAGAAATACACAAACACACAGAGCTCAGGGTGACAGACTAAAGCTGGGGCCTTAAACAAAGTTTTGAAAATGATCTCAGTCCTGAACTGCCATTGTATGGTGTTTGACTTCATTTATCAGAAATTCAGTGACCATATCCACCCTGGAGAGCAGAATTTTCAGGTATTAAAAAGATTTGCAGGGGTAGCTAGGTGGCACAGTGAATGGAGCACTGGCCTTGGAGTGAGGAGGACCTGAGTTCAAATCCTACCTCAGACACTTAACACTTATTAGCTGTGTGACCTTGGGCAAGTCACTTAACCCCAATTGCACTTCCTTCCCCCTCCAAAAAAAGAGACTTGCATTTATAAAAAGTAAATTTAAAGAGTATTTTTCCTTGGCACCCCCTGATTGCCCTAGGCAGTACTTCAACTATGCCTAGACCAAGGGTGCCTAACAGCAAGGGTAGAGGAACCAAGGAAGTTCTTCTATCTGATGCCTGAGAGAAAGGAGGTACTCCTTGGCATCAGTTTCTATTTTGAGATACGTTGTACCTGATCACAAGAATAAAAGCATTTTAAACTAAAAACTACCCTTAGATCTCATCTCTTCCAAGTTTTTCATTTTATATGGGGCATCTAGGTGGCCCAGTATGTAGAGTAGTAGATTTGGAATGGGGAAGACCTGAGTTTAAATTTTGCCTCAGCCATTTTCTAACTATGTGACCCTGGGCAAGTTACTTAACCTCTCCCAACTTCTGTTTCCTTATCTGTAAAATGGGGATTATAATAGCACTTACCTCATAGGGCTCTTCTATATAACATAAGTAAAATTCCTCGAAGCCACATGTGACCCTCTAGGTCCTCAAGTGCAATCCAAACTCCTGATTCAAAGGGTCTCACTTGATGGCCTAAAGGGTCACATATGGCCTCAAAGCTGCAGTTTGTCCACCCATGTTGTATATAAATAGGATGATGATGATGATGATGATGATGATGATGATGATGATGATTGTAGTGGTGGAAGGAACTGAGACTTACAGAGGGGAAGAGAATTGCCCAGATTCCCACATTTAATTCAAATTTGACCCCAGATCCAGGATTTGACTCCATGTCATCTGAATTGAAACTCAAGTGTTCTTTCCAGGATTCCTACATAAAAACATGAGACTAGGAGATATCCTGCCCTCCCACCCCTGGCAAAATGCAGTGGGGTCACAAAAGTTTTTATTTGAAAAGGATTATAGAGATCATTTAGTCTAATTCTTTCATTATGCAGGAGAGAAGCTATCACCTGTATTAGTCCAGTCTTTTGGGGGCAGCATTTTGGGGAACTTACAGAAGATACAGACTGACCAGTGGGGCTAAAAGCAACAGAAACTTTTAAACTCATACAAAGGAGAGCATAAGGGTCAGAAGGAGACACCTCCCCCAATCCCTGCCTAGAACATGTAGGGGCAGAGAAAGGGAGAGATTTCAGGACAATGGATATATCTATGTGGATCTTAGACAAATGACAGCCAAGGCTGCAAACCCATCTGGGTCAGTGAAGAAGTGTCACTGGGCCTCAAGTGTAATTAACTTTATCAAGAGGACAAAGGAGATGATCATGTGAGAGGTCTTCCTCCAGATCTAGGCACCTGGTCATACCAGGCTTTCATCATTCTTCCTTCTTCAGTGTGCTCATGTCTGGCTGCTGGTCTACACTTATTAAGCCAATCCATTGGTGTGTAGAGGAGTCAGGGGTTTTCTAGGAGGGTCAGATATCACTCAGGCATGGCTGATTTTCTGCCTCTGATGTCACAGGCAGGAAGGTGTCAGGCCAGCGTATCATTCCTTTTAGACTGCCCCTCCCCACCAACTTGCCCTCAAAATTTGGGTCCCCAGGCAGGCAACTACCATAGATTTAAGGATCTCTGTGGGTCTATCTCCTAAAACCGGGATGTAGGGTGTGTTCAGGGAAGACTAGCACCTCTGGGGTGAGGGCTGCTCACCCACCTTTGGTGTCCACCATTCTCACCTGTGGCTCCAAGAAGCTGTAGCACCCGCAGTGACCACACCCTGTTATGCTGTTTTGGCAGACAGGCTAAAGTAGGTTGAGAGTAACCAAGGGGTCTCAAACCTTTCTGTGACTTAGAGGAGAGTCTGTCCTGAGCCTGTGAAGACTTCCCTCAGCAGAATGGGTGGATGAGAACAATTTGTTCCAATGGCCATGAAGGCAGTTAAAGGAGGGCACCGTGCAGTGCTTAGAGCTTGGTTAGACATCAAAGATGGCAAGTCCATCCACTGCATCCTGAGCCATCACCAGTCATCTTGACTTTGCCTTTGATGACTCTGGAGGAAAGAGTGAGACTGACAACTTCTCTGCCTCATTTAAAGCCAATGAATCAAAATCCCATTTTACCATTTTTACTACCACCACCACTCCTAAAACTATAGGTCACAAGCCCCAACTGGTATATTTACTCTTAATAGTAAGCCAGTAGATATAATCAGTGCAAAGCTACTACCTTTATGAAGTTGGTATTGTAAGAAAAGTAACTATAAAACATAAAAATCCCCCCTAACCCTGAAAGATACTCTCCCACAAATACATAGAGAAGCCATGGGAAGAATAGAATAGATACATATTGAGAGTATATTTATAGTAAGGCACACAAAAGAATCACACGTGAATAAGGCTACTCATGCCTCTGACACCACAGGCTTCCATTTGCTTCTTCAGGGATCATATTTCTCAAGGTCATCTCCTACCTCAACTATATTTTCTTTTCCTTGCTGAGTGTTGTGTAGGGAGATAGATACAAAGATAAATAGTTAATGCCTTTAAGAAGCTTATGGTCTAAATGGTGAAACAAGATGAACACATGCAATCTGTACAAAATAAATATATACATGAAAGATAAATTTTTGGAGGGGGTGGGTAGGCCATGCCTGAAAACATGAAGAAAATAAGGCTAGAAAAGAGGAAATTGAGGAGGGAGGCAGTTTGTTCATAAGGGACAGCTTGTGCAAAGAAATAGAAATCCTATGACTTGGACCATAGAGTTCAATAAAGGGAACAATGATAAGGCTGGGAGGGTAAGTTGGAGCTAGATTGTGATAAGCTTTGAATGTCAAATAGAGGAGTTTGTATCTAATCTTAGATGTAATAAGGAGTTTATTGATCAGTGAAAGGATGTGGCTCTTCTATGCTTCTGGTAAGAACTCTTAGGCAGCTGTGGGCAGGATGACTTGGAATGATGAGTATTTTTTTTTTAAGCAATTGGGGTTAAGTAACTTGCTCAAGGTTACACGGCCAGTTATTTCTGGGTGTGGTGCTGAGTATCTGAGCCCGGATTTGATCCAGGTCATCCTGACACTGGAGCTGGTGCTCTTACTCGCTGAGCCACCTGGCCGCCCCTAAGCAATTGGGGTTAAGTAACTTGCTCAAGGTTACATGGCCAGGTGTTTCTGGGTGGGTGCTAAGTGTCTGAGCCCGGGATTCTATCTCCACGTCATCCCAACACTGGAGCCAGTGCTCTTACTCGCTGTGCTATCTGGCCGCCCCGAAATGATGAGTATTTTGAGGCCCAGTTGTGCAATTAATTTGTGGTAGAGTCTAGACTAGAATTCATTTTTCGTAACTGAAGTGGTCTTTCCCTTATAGCATATTGCTTCCATTAAAATAATAGCAGACTCCCCAACTAGCTCTCAGATACCCATCTCCTTTACCATCTAGAGTAGTAATAAACCTGGGAGAAAGTGAACAAACTTTGAAGCATTAACATCTCTCTCAGGCTTCATTGTTGGGGACTAATGGGGTTTTAACAAAAGAATTAGATGAACCAGTCAATGTTGAAATAGGTTATTTTATTTGGCATATTTAAAGATAGACCATATATATGACTTAAGACTCTAGTCTCCCAAGAGAACAAAGGAAGGTATCAAGGCAGCCCACTATCCCCCTCTTTTATACTGGGACCAACAATGACACACCCAAAGTAGAGAGTTGACCAATCCCCTCCCCCTACCAGGCCTCTGATTAATACCTCCAAATTGGGATCCGTGGGGGACAGAGAAGATATAAAACCAACAATATTGTCAACATTCCTTGGAATTGCTAGATTCCAAGTCATTGTAAGAATAAAGAGGCTGTGAGGATCTAGCAATATTGCCCTCAGGACTTGGGATATGGTTACAGCAAGCCTTCACTAGGAATCCTGGGCACAGGTTGTAATATAGCTCAAGTTTCTCCAGGGTAAGGGAAGATTATGTAGTTCTAAGTCTCTGGAAGTTTTCTTAGGTAAGCTCAGATTTTTTTATAAGGAGAAGAGGAGTCCTTCTTGGGGGAGGGGGTTGTCTGATTGCCTTCCCACACTTGAGGTCAGAAATCAGAGAGTCGACAATCAGAAGGAAACCAGAAGCTTCTTGCCTGGGAGCTTCCAGACATAGGAGATCCATAATTAAGGGGTGCGGTGTGTTGGGGGGAGGAAAAGTTAGGATAGGAGCAAGGGGGAAACTAGGTGGTAGGAGGAGACATAGCTGGGAAATAACCTGCTGGAAAGAGAAAGACTTGATAGAGTTTTTTTGTTCCTTTTTCTTTTTTCTTTTGATAAAAAACTCTCAAAAAATTTGAATAGAGAATGTGATGCTTTAATTCCAGATCACAGCCTCCAGAGTAGGCTTGAGTCTGTTCTCCAACACTAGATTTATTAAAGGGTTATAGCATAATTGATTATTATACTGAGTCCCCCACTTTGCAAAGCTGGGAATAATGATGAAACTATATATGCATCACAGATAGCTATCTTTCTCTAGAAAGAGCAAAAGATGGTTTAATTAAGTCAGGAGCACGATTATTGGTCCCACTGAGGATGCCCATATAAAACTTACCAAGAGCCCAAAGGTCAGGTGTAATTTGCATAATGCTACCCAGATTGCCCAGGTCCTTATTTCATGATTGTTATTTAATAACATTCGAGTGTTAGGTATCATGCTGGACTTGGAGGGAACATGGAAGAGAAGCTAAAAGCAGGCTTAACTCAAGCTCTTCTCTAAAATGACCCCAAAGCCCAAGTAATTCATGCCGGGACTGAATTAGACTCATCAGCATATACCTGACATGCCCTTTGGAAAGTGAGTGAACATTTTTATTTAAGAAGTGGCATTTCAACTTGGTTTGCTCATTTGCATACTCATGACTTCATTTGCATAGCCGCTTGAGTGTAATGTGCAATGTTAACATATATTATTTCTCTTCCATCTCTCGAATTCCTCATACCCTCTTCTTTGGTGCCATGGCATGTCAAAACATCAAGGAAAGAGAGTTTGTTGGAGAAAGAAAAATGCATGAAACTTCTCTACCGAATCCTGACATTTCTTCCTTTGAAACATCTCTCTGATTTGTCCCATTTTTCTCTCCATTTCCACTGCCATAACCCTTGTCCAGGCCTTCCTTTTTTAACACCAGAATTATTATTTAACCCTTGTTTCAGAGACTACCTCCTGCCACAAAGGGGACGGGCATACTAGGGAAGATTTCTCACCTCTCTGCTTAGTTTCTGCCACCCAGGTAATCGGGGAATTTCAATATCTGACTCTTCCCTACCCAAAGGTATTCATTAGCTCCTCTTACAAGCTCATGGACTCATAAGGTTTAAAGCATGAACAATTTTATTTATAAGTGAATGAATATATCACATTCCCTTGCTATTTATGGTCTAAAAATCTAGTTGAGATTCAATCTACTCAAATTAAAGTGCATGAATCCTCTATCCCCTTGTATTTTTCTCTCAGAAGTCCAAATTGTTTTAATATCAGTTAAATGACATCACACAATAGTGATCAAAATGGATAATTTCTTTAAAATAGAAAATGAAGGGAAAAAATTCATGCAAACATTCTCAAAACCTGTTGCTCAAATCAAGCTGGGGGCAGCTAGGTGGTGCAGTGAATAGAACACCAGCCTGGGAGTCAGGAGGACCTGAGTTCACATCTGGCCTTAGACACTTGACACACTTACTAGCCATGTGACCTTGGGCAAGTCACTTAACCCCAACTGCCCCCCAAAAAGCAAAAAACAAAATAAAGCTACTATATCTACTGTGTCTACGCATGATTTCTGGGGCCTGATGTTTCCAAACATATCCTGGTCCAGCCCTGTGACTGAGGCCTGTGGTTTTGTCTTAGACCAGTGCTCAACCCAGAGAACCCCAAAACGTTGGGATAATATTTACTCATCACCCATTGCTGAAATTCCCATGCCTGAAATGCATAGAAATGCAGTAGATGCCATATCTAGAATTTACTGCTGTTCCCCATAGGAATATTGGTCCTGTTGCAAGAGGGGTGAAACCTGTAGGCTCTAGAGAGTGTAGGCCTCATTGAATCCAAAGTTAGCAACATGAAGCTTTCCAGAGCTGTGTCATAGTCTACTAGGTGGGTTCTCATTGTGTGACCGTGGCAGAAGAAGTGAGGAAATGCCAAAATTCTACAACCTCCACTTGTATATGGTATACCCACCATTTATATTCTCTCAGATACTTATCTTTTCTCTTCCACCCTAAACACTTTGGACTATAGTTTCCCGTGTGAATTTCTAGATCATACTGTCCTTTGCTATATGTTAATTAGAATTCTGAACGTTGCCATTTATGAAGGAACATGGTATCCCCTGGCCAGGGAAACGCCTATATCTGCATTCAATTCACCAAATTAGGAAAAAAACCCTACCTTCCTTTCAGGTTACCTGAGGCACAGTAGCAAACATATCATAAGTATTAATAAATGAGCATTTAACAGTCACAGTTATCCTCCATACATAATACTTATGCACAGACGCTATACATTTAGTACATATCAGCTGCATCAGAAGGATGTGTGGCAAGCACATATGCAATATCATAGGCCTCATGTGATATAGAACACATAACACCATGAATAAGGACTGCAAGCAATAACCAGGCATGGTGGTTATAAGAGAAACATAACATAGGTAAAAATAATAATAACTCATATAGCAAACATGCTTAACGGAGCAACCAAGCACACTGTAAACAGAACATGTAGAACATATGACATCTCATTTGTGATTTTTATGTACATACATACATACATAATACACACTGGTGTCTGTCTGTTTGTATAGCATTGCACTACTCCATCAGTGGCCAGTATAAAAAGCTTCTTCCTATTTGTTCCTGAAGCATCACACAACCTTGTTATGTACTGACAGCTCTGGATAGGGTGTTGAACCTGGAGTCAAGAGGACCCGAGTTCAAATCCTGCCTCAGACACTTCCTAGCTGCGTGACCCTAATTCTAATACTCTTTCTACTGTGCCACATCAACTAAACTGTCCTTTTAGAAGCTCCATTTATAAAACATTGACTCTCATCTTTGTGTCTTTGCACAAGTGGTCTCCTTTGTCTCAAATAGGACTCGTCTTCACCTCTGACTTCCATTCCTTATCTTTGTTCAAAGCACATCTCAGATATGTCCTTCTCCACGCGGCCTTTGAGGATTTCCCTGCTGTGAGCCCCTCTCTCTTGAAATTACTTTGTATTTTCTTAATGGTGGAATATACCATAAAGAGATCAAAGCCAAGGGAAAAGATTCAGAGTTACAAAAAGTGTTTAGAACAGTGTGTCTTGTCCTTTTCTTGTATCAATGGGTTAGAAACAAAGTGAGTGCTCATCAGCTGAATACATCATGTCACGTAAAGGAAATGGACGGCAGCTGTGCTTTACGAAAGGATAAATGTGATGGATCCAGAGAAACTTGGGGAGACTTTTATGAAGTGATACAGGGTGAAATGAGCAGAAATAGGGGAGTAGTTTACACAATGACCACATTTATGTAAAAAAAAAAAACCAACCAACCAAAAACTTTGAAAAGGCCATAGTCCTCTGATTACTGTAGTGACCAAACATAATCTCAGATGCCTGCTGCTAATGAGTGTAATCCACCTCTTGGCAGAAAGGTGGTGAATGGGGCAGCTAGATGGCACGGTGAATAGAGCACTGGCCCTGGAGTCAGAAGGACCTGAGTTCAAATCCAGCTTCAGACACTTGACACTTACTAGCTGTGTGAACTTGGGCAAGTACTTAATCCCATACACCTTGCCTTCCCCCCTCTAAACAAACAAAAAAAGATGATGGACTATAGGAGCAGAATGAGATGTACACTTTCAGATATGGTCAATTTGTTGAATTGTTTTGCTTGACCATTCTGTTATAAGGGAGGGCTTTTATTTGGTGGGGGTATGGCTGAGTTCAGGGACTCCAGATGTGATGCATTGGCAAGTTGGTCTTCAGTTACCTTTTTTATATAAGAATTTATCTTTTATTATCTTGTGATAAATTACTTTGATCATTTTCTTCAGAACCTTCCTGAGTTTGTGACATTTTAGAAGCTATTCATTCATTTATCTATCTATCCATTTATTTATTTAGGAAGCTGAGGGGGATACCTACCCTTAGGTTACCTCTCATTATACAATTCCCCAAAGTTCCTGTTTTGCCATATTAACAAAATATCTCAATTTCCATTTCTTGTTTACATTATTTACTTGGGTTCAAATACCAGAATTTCAGAACTGAGAGGGACCCTAAGGGATCATTTTGTCCAGACTACCTAAATCCTTTAGGATATTTGTCAAATTCCTTCTTAAATATCTCTGGGGCCAGAAGCACCCGTGCTTCATTCAGTATCACATTCTGTTGTTTTATCCTGAAAATCAAGTTGTTTTCAGTGTGAAAGCAAAATCTGTGCAGCTTTAATTTGAGCCCTTGAAGGTAGTAATCAAATCATTGCTAATCTTCTGATACTCTTGACTAAATACCCCCACCACATTTAATCTTGGGTCAGGTCCAGGTCACCAGATATAGACACGGAATGCTTGAAGGCAGAATAAACACTATTAGTTCCTTGGGGGGAGGGGGGCAAATATTTAGTAAAGACAAGGTATCTACCCTCATGGAGTTTAAAGTCAATTGAAAGATAGAGCACATACACATAAAAATATGCATAATTAGTACATGCAAAGGGGCTGCAAAGTGCACCTTGGGATGGTAAAACTCTGATGTAGCTACCAAGAAAGTTAATAGAGTTTTTGGTTGCAGTAAGAGAAGCAGAGTTTCTAGGACTAGGAAAGGAATAAACACCCCAATTATTTTCTGCCTTGGTAAGACCATATCTAGACAACCATGTTGAGGCATGGGAAGCACATGGTAGAAAGGGCATTGATAAACCAGGGATTATTTAGAAGAAGATGACCAGCATGGGAAATGGCCTTGAGTTAATGTCATAATAGGACTGATTGAAAGAACTAGGGTTATTTTTTCTTGGAAAAGAGGAGACCTGGGGAGCCAAGAGAGGATCATGATAGCTGTCTTCAAGAATTTGAAGGGCTGTGTAATGGAAATGCAAATTTAAAGATCTTTCCTGCCCCTATGCTAATGTGCACCTGAAGTCTGGGGTGGGAGGCTTGTTTTTCAGTAGATACTTCTTGATTGGCCAGTGAGTCAATAAGGTTGTTACATTCTCTGAGCCAGGAGAAGGCTATATAAGCCCTGATGTGTAGCTTTGTTTTGGGACTCACTTTGAGAAGTGTTCTGTGATTTGATCTGTATTCTGGGAAGCCGTTGTCCATGGCCCCCCCGGCTTTGAAAAACCCAGATGTTGACTGGGTATGGATGTAATGGTTGGACAGTTTGGAAAGCTGTCTACTTGATCTGTTAATGTCTTGATAATTCTGTCTGTATATTTTGAAGTTTGGGCTGCTGACCTTTTTCCCCTGAACGAGGTAAACGATACATATCTGACTGATTAAAGTAAGCTTGTTAACCCATTTTGAGTTGCTTTCCTTTAACAAAGCAGATCCAAGAACCTGTGGTAGCAGCAAACCCTGAGGACGTGCTTGGGGTGCTTGCTGCCACAAAATGGCTTCAGGAACAGGATCTGCAGAGTAAAAGGAAAGTATGGGGGCTGGGATAATTGTTTGTTTCCCAGTTGTGGTAGCTGTGACTCTGTGGAGCAGGAGAGAAGAATGGCCTGCATGCAGACTTCGCTGAGCTGAGAGCGGGAATGGTGAGCTGCCTGCATCGGGACCTGGGCAGAAGCCAGGAACGGCTGCCGCCTGCGGGAGGAGAAGGAGCCCACGAGTTAGGAATTCAGCCACAGGAAAAGATAACAACTGAGCAGCAAAGCAGGGGCACTGAATGTGTTTCCTGGCTGCATCCCACAGTTTGGGACCCTGGGGGGGATGGACTTGTGACTATGGTGGGTGGGGTGAAGTGCCTTGGATCCCCAGGGACCCCACCTTGTTGGTTTTGTTGCCCAGCCCCCTCTCTGTACTTGGAAGCAGGGGCTGGAGCTGTGTGAGGGGAAGGACAC
>NW_027187341.1:13033205-13070395 GCF_028583685.1 Petaurus breviceps papuanus | reverse complement strand
AGCAGGGGCTGGAGCTGTGTGAGGGGAAGGACACTGCCGGCGCGCCCCCCCCCCCCCCCCCCCCCCCCCAGAGAACTTTATTTGAACTCTTGTTTTGAACTGAAGTGATAATGCTTTGTACTTTGTGTTTGTTTAAGACCCAGTGGCCACTTTGGTAACTTTAGTTCTGTACCTTGAAAATGTGACCTAAGAGATGCTTAGTGCTAATTCAAAAGTAAATTGTCTATGCTATGGGCATGAAAGATCTTGGGGCCGAATGTAATGGAAATGCAAATTTAAAGATCTTCCCTGCCCCTAGGCTAATGTGCACCTGAAGTCTGAAGTGGGAGGCTTGTTTTTCAGTAGATACTTCTTGATTGGCCAGTGAGTCAATAAGGTTGTTACATTCTCTGAGCCAGGAGAAGGCTATATAAGCCCTGATCTGTAGCTTTGTTTTGGGACTCACTTTGAGAAGTATTCTGTGATTTGATCTGAATTCTGGGAAGCCGTTGTTGAGAGTCCCCCGGCTTTGAAAAACCCAGATGTGGAAACCCAGATGTTGACTGGGTATGGATGTAATGGTTGGACAGTTTGGAAAGCTGTCTACTTGATCTGTTAATGTCTTGATAATTCTGTCTGTATATTTTGAAGTTTGGGGTGCTGACCTTTTCCCCTGAACAAGGTAAACGATATATGTCTGACTGATTAAAGTAAGCTTGTTAACCCATTTTGAGTTGCTTTCCTTTAACAAAGCAGATCCAAGAACCTGTATGGGTAGCAAACCCTGAGGACGTGCTTGGGGTGCTTGCTGCTACAGGCTGTCACCTGGGTAAGGAACTAGTGCAGTTCGGTTTGGTTGAAGAAAGAAGAACTAGGAGTAACGGGGGGAAAGAAAAGGAAAATTTCGGCTTGATATCAGGAAATACTTTATCATAGTTAGAGCTATCCAGAAGTCACTATCCAGAGTCACATCGAGAGACAATGGATTCCCCCCTCACTGGAGGGTCTCAGACAGTAGCTGAATGACAACTTTTCAGCTAGCCTGTAGAGGGAATTGTTATTCAGGTATGAGTTGGACTACAGGGTCTATAGGTTCCTTCTCATTGAGATGATATGATTCTGCTATTTAAGGTCCAGGTTAGATGTTGAAGGAAAAGTAGTTACTGACTTGAGTGGTAAGGAGGGAAATCAGAGATTTCCTAAACAAAAGAGCATTTTTATTTGAGCTTTAAAGAATTGGTAGCAATTCAAGGGGGGTAGAAAGTCAAGCCACTAAGCATGTCCTGTATTAAGTGACTTGTCCAAATAAAAACTACATTTCCCAGAATACCAGAGCATGTCCAGAGCATGGTTACTCATTGTATAAATTCCTAGGTCCCTTTTCTTCAAGAGGATATGTGCCTATGCTGCAGGATGATAATATCATGGCATGATGTCTGAGAGGAGAGAGAGAAAATGGCTCCTGAACCATGTGGTGCCATAGAGTCTTCTGGGAATAAATAAGAGCCTTCGTTATTGTTGTTGTAATTCAAAACAAGGTCATGAAACACACTAGCCACGAAAGAGCTGGAAACTGGACCATGTGCCAGGAGCTACCATGAGCCAGGATGGTGGTGACTAGGAAACAGTTGATTACCTAGACAGGTTTGTCCCTTGTCTAGGACCAAATTGGACCCCATGTAGGAGCACAATCAAATTACTATGCTTTCGCGCTTGAGAGTATGAGTCTAATGTGCTTGTTTACCTTGCTAAAATTCTGGGGTGACATGTGGTGGAGTGAGGAGGACGCTCATTTCAGAATGTGAGTTGAGATTGGTTTTTGATTGCATTTCTTTGCAATTTTGCTTTGATTAAATATTTTACGATTTCATTGCATATTCCTTGCCTGGTGTGTTTTCATGATGACAAACTGAATATGGTTGACTTTGTAAATTCCTCATCAATCTGAGTAAACACAAAACATGCCGAGACAGGTGATTTACCAGATAGGGCAAATTATAATTGGAAACGTCCTCACAATCTGAGCCCTAATCCATGTGACTAACTAGGTAAGTGGAAAACAAATTAAACAGGCTGTAAGGAAAAACTTGTGCAAAGTTGGGAAGCAAAATGTATACCTGGTAAACTTTGAGCAGTCTGAAAGCTTTGCTTCCCAGATTCACCTTCTTATTGGTTGAGTCTGTTGGTGTTATCTTGGAGGTCTCATCAATATTGTTTTCCCTGTCTTGGTTTGACCCTTGTTCTGTCTTGTTACCCCAACATTGCATCCTGGTGCTGCTTTGTTTCACTCTTTGTCCATTGGTCTTGACCCAGGATCTGCTCTTGTCCTGATCCTTGATTAGAATTCTGACTTTGACTACCTGCTTTGGACATTGATTCTTGGACTCTTATCTCAAAAGCCTCCGTCTCAGAATCAATCTAATTTTCTCAGTGCTCAGTCTAGATATGTGTCCCTGTAGATTCATTTTCTATTTCCTTAATCAATCAACAGACATTTATTAAGAACCCACTATGTGGCATTGTGCATGGTGCTAGGGATACAGAGAATGAAATAGTACTTCCCTCAAGGAGCTTATGTTTCTTGGAAAGAATATGACATATACATATATAAATAAATATCATATATATAGAAAGTGACATGTGAATGTTTGTGTAGATGTATCTTTCTGTAGGCTAAGGATATTTGACTTGCAGGCTTTACCATTTCCTTGGACTCTGGTTAGGATGTGGGACTCTGGGAGGCAGGTCAGGAAGACTACACATTGAAGGGCAGGGTACTTAGGAATGCTGTAATTTACATGATGATTGGTTCCCTCTGTGAAGGGTTTTCTTCCACAGAGCCAGTAGTTGCAAGTTTTAACCAGGTGTAGCTACTTTGGGAACTACTATGTAGTAGGTCCTTAATAAATGCTTGTTGACTTAACTCAGGGAATGAGGCACTGGAACCCAGCTCTGAAGTCAAACAAATAAACTGATATAGGATCATTGAATCATAGAACATTAGTATTGAAAGGGCCTTTAAAAGTCATGTAGATCAACATCTCTGTTTTACAGATGAGGAAACCAAGGTTCATAGAAAGGGAAAGTTAGTGGCAGGGTTGGTACTAGAACCTTGTGAGTTCCAATCACTGCTCCTTTGGATGATAATGAGGTTCTAATCAACTCAATTTAATAAACGTTTATAAAGTTTCTTTGCTAGGTTTTGGAAATGCAAGGATGAAAAAGAAACATTTTCTGCCTTCAAGAAGCTTGTATTCTGTGGGGTGTTGGGGCTGGAGAAGGGGCAGTGGAAGGAAGAATGAGAAAGGGTGGCCCAAGGGAGGTCCCTATCTAGAAAGTGCTTTGACTCTGGCATCAGATGAACTGAGTTCCTTCCTGGAGGAACCTAACCCCTAAAAGAGAGGAGTCAAGTTTTTCATGTACTCTTTGGTTTACTACCCTACCCCAAACTAGGGAGTTCCAGAGTGGGGAAAATCTCTTATATAAAAATTAGATGAGGCTCATGCTTAAGGTTTCTCTTAAACAGGATTTAGAGTCCCTTCTAGAGAAAGTACTCAATATATAAAGTAGACATCAGGTATGACAAGTATTTATTTCCTTCACCACTAAAGACTAACAAGCATGAATTAAGAAATATTTAAGACATAAAACAATAATTCATCACACCTCTCACACTGTCCCTGCTGGAAAGACAACTTTGGAGAAGTGATATTTCATATTCATCTCAGATCTTCCTCTCTGAGCACGTCTCCTGGTCAGCCACCCCACACCACCCCAGTCTGAAAGTCTGCCACACTATCTCTCCAATATGGACACAGATTTGGAAACCTGAAGCATCCCGCTCCCTCTAAATGACTGTAAACAATATCTTTTTAATAAATCTTTTTTGGACATGTAAATCTGGTGAACAGACCCCTTTTCCCCCATCTAGAGTGGAGACTCATTGGAACTGTAATGGATAGGAAAAATCAGTTAATTCTCATATTTAAATCACTTGAACCCATGGGACCCTCATTCCAGCTGCTACCATGAGTGGTTTTAATTTGTCCTGATGCCATCAGCTGGAATTTGGTTTAGCATGTATGCTGTTTCTGCATAGTAGAGGGAGGAGTGTACCCTTGTATTTAACTTCATGAAGCAGCTAAGTGGAGCAGTGGATAGTGTCAGGTCTGGGGTCAGAAATACCTGAGTTCAAATGTGACCTCAGACTTTTCTTAGTTGTGTGGCCCTGGGCAAGTCACAACACTACAACTGTAAAAATAGGGATAATAATGCCATCTACCTTGCAGGATTGTTGTGAGGATCAAACAAGATAATATGTGTAAAGTGCTTAGCACATTGTCTGGCACATAGTAAGATCTATATAAATGTTTGTTCCCTTCCTTCATAACGTGGAATCATGCCTACTAGTTCAGGCTTCACTGGCTATCTCCTGTGCTATTTCAATAGCCTACTGATTAGTCTTCCACCTCCAGTCTCTCTAAATCTTCTCCCATACAACTACCAAACCAAATCTTCTAAAGCACAGAGTTGACTTTGTCCCTCCTGCTGCTCAAGAAGTTTCAGCAGCTCCTGACTGCCTCTAGATAAAATATACATTCCTTTGTTCAGCATTTAAAGTCCTTTACATTCTGACTCCAGTCTTACAAGATTGATTTTGGATTACTCCTCTTCAAAAATTTTACATCGACTTATTCTATGTCTCCTAGGTTTGACATTAATTTCCTACCCCCATGCCTTTGCATGGGTTATTCTTCAGTGTCTGGAATCCTTTCTCTCCTCATCTTAGAATTCCTTTCAAGACTCAGCTTGACTTGATTCTTTCAGTTACTAACGCCCTCCCCCAATAAATTAATTACTTCGTATTTATTTTGTCTTTGCTCATAGTTCATCCTATTAGAATATAACTTTGTATTCCCAGTGCCTAGCACAGGGCCCAGCATATAATTAGTTAATGCTTGTAGAATTGAACTGAAATGATTTCTGTGATGCAAACCCTAGCTAAAAAAAGCCATTAGACCTTTTAAGTCTATACTTTTTTCTCCTGTGTTGCTGAGAGTACCTCAGTTTAAACATTTTGTCAGAGTGATGGTCCAGAATTCCTTTTAATTCATATCATGCTCCTGGGTAATGATCTTGGATTTGGAGCTGAAAGTGATTCAAGAGTTGATGGAATCCAAACCCCTCATTTTACAGATGAGGAAAGCCTGACCCAGGGAGGTTAAGAAATTTGCCCTAGATAATATAGTGTCAGAGGGAGAATTAGAATTAGATTCTTTGACTACAGATTGTTGTTGTTGAGATGTTTTTCAGTCCTGTCCAACTTTCTGTGACCCCATTTGGGGTTTTCTTGGTGTGGCAATTAAGAAGTTTGAGAGACATAATTTCTGGATAATTTAATCATTCTATTAATAATACCAGCATTTTAATAAAAGGATGGTCATCTGGCCATCCCTCTCCTAGTCCAAAGACAGTCATGGCAGTAGGCTCATGCTTCTGTGCCCATTGGAAGAGGGATGTTCCCAAAAGAGGCAACCAGCTCTGATTGGTTAACAATTAATGAGAGAATGAACATTAAAATGAAGGGCTGAACCTATCAAAATGAACTTTGATTATGTCATATATTTCTAAGTTAACCCCAATCTTTGGCAATTTATTCAAAGAATTTATCTCTACCCAAATTTGAATACAGCATAATGGCTTCCCCACCTGGATATGGCCTGATAGAGAAGAAGGTTAGCTCAGCCTTCAGAGACTGAGGTCTTGAAATGAGGATAGGAAATATGAATCTCCCCAAATCACTGGATTTTTGAGGCAGCTAGGTGGCTCAGTGAATAGAGCACCAGCCCTGGAGTCAAGAGAACCTGGGTTCAAACCCAGCCTCAGACACTTGACACACTTACTAGCTGTGTGACTTTGGGCAAGTCACTTAACCCCAATTGCCCTCCAAAAAAAAAAGCAAATTACAGGATATTAATGATTATTTCCCTCATTTATAAAGATACTAGAGTAGTTTGCCATTTTCTTCTCCAGTTCATTTTACAGATGAGGAACTGAGGTAAACAGTTAAGTGACTTGCCCATAGTCATATAGCTAATTAATTGTCCGAAGCTGGATTTGAACTCAGGTACTCCTGAATACAGGGCCAGTACTATATCTATTGCTCTACCTAGCTGCCTCTTTAACTCTAGAACCAGTGTTATTTCCATTTCAATTAAGGAGTGAGACAGGAAAGGACCAGATGAGGTTAATGACTTCCATTTTTTATGCCTCCCTATGTTCTCAGATGTGACATTTCTGCCAGCGACAAAGGTGCTATTGCACTTACATGAGTCCCTAACGTTGCTCAATTCAACAGACTATATATAGCTTTCAAGCTTCTGTAACTATCTCAGTGTTGGTTCTGTCTGTAACAGTGCAGATTGAAATCCTGCTATGGTTTCATGGGCAGTATAATGATCCTTGTAGCTTCCCCACCCTGCTAAAATAAACCACCTCAGAAAAGCTCAGAACCTTTGAGTCACTTTGTTGGCAATAGTGGTCCATGGACCCTTCCCTGATGGAGATGAATTTGAATATCAACTAGTCATTAATTCCCTGGAGTCCTACCTCCCCCATCTAGCATAAATCAGTACCCAAGTACCCAAGTCCTGGCTCTTTATTCCCTTGCCCAAATGCAAGATCCTAAGAGACATTACTGGTTATAGAAGTTTCCCATTGTCTCCAATAGGATGCCAATTTCTATCCCAAGAACCCAGCCAAGTCTCCCTATCTGCCCTTCTTGTTGTATGTCTCTTCAGAAGTGAGTCAAGGGATGGCCACTTTAATTAGAAGGGATACTAAGTGAGTATGTGAAAAGGTCTTAGCCTAAAAGAGCCAGGATCTCCCATTGCATCCTGGGTCATCTCCAGTCATCCTGATGAATAATGGGTCACTGGATCCAGATGGCTCTGGGGGAAAATGTGAGGTTGATGACCTTGCATAGCCCTCCCTCATTCAAATCAATGTCAACTGCAAGTTATGTCATCATTTCCCTGATGCCATGGTCCTTTTTGAAAATGAAGGACAAATACGTCTCCTCAATAACACTGGCTTGCTTTCCTATCTTCATGTGACCTCTGTTGCTAATCTGAACCTTCCTAAGACCTCGTGAAGAGAAATGGTATTTGTGACCAAAAAGCTAATCACCTTGAATGAAAGCTGGTTCTGGGTCTGTTCGAACTTAGCAATGCTGGGTTTGGGATGTCAGACACAATCTGTCACTTGGCCTGTGCTCAAAGCTTGGTGACATCTGTCAGCCAAGCCCGTACTAGCCTTCAAGAAGCTAGGGTCAGCTCCATGTTATGATGAAGAATCAGAGTCATTATTAGAAATCCATAATTAAAGAGGTAGAGAGAGAGACTACTAATCAAAGTTAATATGAATCCAGAGGAACATTTTCTAGTCTTCAGCATGATTCAAGTCTCTGAATTTCTCAAGCAGGTAATGGGGTCAAGGGGAGTCCAAAGGGAGGTATAAAGGGAAGTTTTAGTGTCATGGGTGTATTTTAGTTTAAATGCAGCTCAGTTTCTCTCAGGGTAAATAAAATCACCCAATCTTGATATTGAAAATAGGAGCTTTTTGTTCAAATAGCAAAGGGTATTCTCTCAAGGTTAGGATCAAAACATTCAGAAGACATTACTATAATTGGCATAAAGGAAATTTCTTCTTGGCATCTGTGTATATATATATATTTTAAATTTCAAGCTATTCAGCCAAGTTTGAGACTTCATAGTTCTGAGCTTTAGTGGAGGTAATTCAATATATTGAAAAAAATATTTTTTGAAAGCCAAAGGACAAAACCCTCCCCACTGTTCTGATTGACCACACCATGCAGTGCACAGTTTGTCTCTGGCTTCAGAAGGCTTATCTTGGGAACTCTCCTTTCTTCTCTCTAACGCACTTATTCTAATTGTGCCTTTTGCCCCCCCACCCCCTCCATCTCTTTTGTGAGTAATTTCTAGTTTTTATACCATCTGCATCTTAAATCACTCATTTTCTCATTTGCTAAGTGCTTATGATTGTCATCTCTTTGCATTTACTGAAATTAGCATGAGTTTCGGAAGCATTCTTCCCCAAAGAGGATTGTTTTAAAAAATGACATCCTGCTGTTCCTTGTGGGTGAAACTATTGACACTGTTGACAGATTGTACTCCTCTTGAATTCTCTGGCTCTAATGTCTTCTTACCAGTTATGAATGACTGTGGTTTGTCTTAAGTGGGAGCCTATCTGATGCAGTTTAGTTATATGCAGCCTTAAAACAGACCATTTCATTTCACACATGATTGGCAATCTTGAGCTTCACCTTTACCCATCACAACATCTCTCTGCTAAAAACGATTGTGTGACTTCGAATTTCCACATCAGGGGATTGGATGCATGAAACTGCAGTAGTAATTGTTCCTAAGTACACATTTTATAATGTATTCTAATGGAGCAGTGAAATGTATTACAATAACAATATGCTTTGCCTGATAGAGTTTCATCATAAGGCTCCATGAAAATGTTCATCTTGTATCTGGGTGACCATTATACTAGGGTGATGAGGGAGGAAGTGCAGGAGGATCTTTATCAATAAATGTGGAAAGCATTGAGATATTACCAGAAAATGTATGGGCTCATGATGATTTAGAGCTCAATCTGGTTCTAAGCTAATCGATGTAAACGTGCAGTTCTCTTTGTGACCACCCTATACTACTACTTATTCATGGTCTATTCAACTTCTTAATCCCTTGCCCCTTTTCTCTGTTTCTTTTTGTAGAATGAGTGTGTGAATGACCCCCTAAGTATAAAATGCTTGAGAGGCAGGACCTGACTAATATATGTGTTGTGTAGAGAGGCCACATGTATTATGAGGGTCTGTCCCCCCACATGTGGCATGGGGGTTATGGTGTTCCTGTGTGTGGCTCAAAGGGAGGCAGAATAGATACCTGTAGCCTCTTATCTCCCCACCCTTCTCCAAGGCAGATTTTCATTCTTGCCAGAAGGGGAAGCAAAGATTGAGTCAGGAGGCTTCTCTGTACTCCTCAGTGAAGTGGGGGTACAGAACTAGAATTATGTCTGCTCCCTTAATTATTCCTAGTCTATGGATTATGATCAGCTTTGCTCTAACTTCTGATCTCTGTGTCTTTATTGAGGGGAGGAGGACCCCAAGATTTATATTCAAGGCTTGAGTCCCTTCCCACCAAATACCAATTCTACAATGAACACACATAGTGAATAGCAAAGAATTCCATTTATCAAATCATAGCCAAACAGAAATCAGAGAAGGAGAACATATACCAGAAAATACAGAGTGAAGGAGTTCTATCTGGAGCAAGATAACTCATCTCAACCAAAAGTCAAAGTACTAGATCTCCCCCAGGGTAAACTCTGAGATGTCTATAGTGTAGCAAGCTGGAGATAGGGACATGATAGAGACTACTGACTCTTCTCATATCTTGCCAAAATTCTTTTCTTCAGCAACCTGAAGTGTGCTTGGCCTCTTCTTGGCTATCTTCCTTCTCAAAGCTGGAAATTAAAAGTGACTGAAGACTCAAGCTTGAAGAAAACTTGGGTACTCTCTTCTCTCTAGCTCTCACCTACTCTGCCCTTCCCTCCCCGCAGTAGGCTCAGGGCACTCATATCCACCAATAAGGAGAGAGTCCCATGCCAATGGACTTTGACACAGCGGTAACATTCATAAAATACAGCCTTCTTTGCTATTTCTCACCTATATATGCCCTACTCATATCTGCTTCAAGAAATCCCTCACTTTAAGAACTTTCTTCAAGGTCCACCTTCTAGACGATAACTTTTGTCTAGTTCTGATCCTATATTCTGATCCCACCAAATGCTGGAGCCCACCTTCCCAGAATTGCTGAGTATTTAACAATCTTTTATTTATTATGTACACCTTAATGACATATATTACATATACATAGAGTAAAGGAGCATAAGTAATGTAGATAAAATGCAATGCCTGGAGTCAGGAAGGCCAAGTTCAAATCCAGTTCCAGACACAAACTAGCTGTGTGACCTGGGCAAGTCATTTAACTTTTGTTTACCTCAGTTTCCTCATCTGTGAAATGGGGATGTCTTGCAGGGTTGTTGTGAGGATCAAATGAAATAATAATTATAAAGAGCATTTAGCCCGGCACATAGTAGGTTCTATGTAAATGTTAAGTATTATTATAAACAAGTCTGACCCTCTAAATATCTTATATGTACATAATCATTTACATATTGCCTCTGCCACTAGAATGTGAGTTCTTGTAGAAAAGACTGTGTTTTGGGCTTTCCTTTTATTCCCCAGAACTTAGCACAAAGATTCATTATAGTAAGCATTTAATAAATGCCTGTTAACTAACTGAAATGTTGTTACCCCCTCCTAGAATTTAAGCTCTTTGAGCTAAGACTGTTGTACTTTTGTCTTTGAATCCCCAGTGATTATTACAGTATTTAACATAGTAAATACTTTATAATGATTTGCTGATTGATTAATGAATAGTCCATTACCTAAACTTATTCTGAATTATCCTTCTTCATTCAGTTTCCTTTTACTGGAATGTCCATCTCCTCATATTTCTCTATAGAAATCTTATCGGGGATGTTCTAGTAAATGTTTAACAACCAGATCCCCAGGGGAAAAAAGGCTGCATGACACTTTTAAGTTTAAACCTCATTATTAACATTTTCTACATCACTTTCTTATGTCTCAACAATCTACAAAACAATAAATCAAACTCTGATTTGTAATGTTTGCTGATTTCCATGCTGATTTCCCAAGGTGTAAATGCTTACACTAAAAATTCGACAATTAGCTCTCTGTTTTACGCTGCCTCCAGCACACTCCAGAATCTTACTTTAAGAAACTACTCAAAATTCACTTTTTCCATGAAACCTTTCTTGCTCACCCTAGGCTTTCTCCCACTTCCAAGCCATTTTACACATTTTTACCAGATTTATCTCCCCAAAGCACAACTCTGATCAGATCTTCCCTCCTTCTGCCTCTCTCCCCTCGCCCCACAAAAAACCCATGCCCTACAAATCTTTAATGTCTTCCCATAGCCTATAGAATATACTACAAAGTTCTTATCCTAGCACAGACTACACCTAGCC
This sequence comes from Petaurus breviceps papuanus, assembly GCF_028583685.1. Taxonomy (NCBI): domain Eukaryota; kingdom Metazoa; phylum Chordata; class Mammalia; order Diprotodontia; family Petauridae; genus Petaurus; species Petaurus breviceps. The sequence goes on along the minus strand of NW_027187341.1, from coordinate 13,059,277 downwards.
CACCTCTCTAGTCTAGTCCCTTTCACATAATTTGTAGTCAAATGGAATTATTTACCATTCCTACCATGTTTGGTGCCTTCTGGTCTCCATTTTTGATACATCTGTATCTAGAATGCCCTTCTTTCAAATTTCACTGACCTAATACCACTCAACCCTTTAATCACAGTATTCAGTGATCCTGTAAATCTTCTCCAATGCCTCAGTCAGCTTAATTCTTGAAGTAGGAAACAGAAAGAGAGATAAAGTAACTGGGGAAAGTACCTTGAACATGACTTTGGCCCCTTCTAGTTATTTTCAGGTTCATTATTTGTATTCTACCTTTATCTTCTTTCTCCCTAAGGGTGTATATTTCTAACTATTTATGTATTTTTTAGTTATATTTTCAGAATATTTTGAATTTTTTTCACATGGGAGGCAATATGATGCAGTGTACAGAGTGTAGGTCCTGGATTCAGGAGGCCCTCAGTTTAACTCTTGCCTCTGACAGGTTAGCTGTGTGACTCTGGGAAGGTGACAATCTTTTTGAATCTCTGCTTCCTCATTTCTAAAATTAGGGAGCTGGAGTAGGTTATCTCTGAAGCCCCTTCTAGACCTAAATCCCATGTTTTCTATTTGGGGTGGTACATTCTGAGACTCTTCTTGTAGAGATTACAAAACAGACCCTGTAAAAAAAAAGTGATTTTTCTGGGTCAGCTAAACTTTGTGTGCAGCAGTGTACTCCATAATGTCTGATTTGTAGTTCCTGTCCCCTCTTCATAATGTACATAAGTATATGTTTGTGCCTTTTTTTCTTTTTAGGATTCATGTTACTATGAGCACTCTCCTTCCTTTATGAATATAGGGAGTCCCGAAATTCTTTGGGCAGTTTTGAGATTCAGTAGCTGAAAATCACAGTGAGACTTTTGGAATATCCTATATAAATGTATTGACATTGCTGACTCAAGGATATATACATAGATTCCCACATTTGATGTCTTTTACTCCCTAATAATCGGACCCTAATGGTATTTTTCTTCCCTAGAATCTAGGCACTTACCTGCAGAAGAATCCCATTGGAAGGTATAATTCCTTAAAGCAAGGAACTAATATTTTTCAAAGGAAGATGTCTCTCAAGGCCATTTTCCTTGGCAGTGGCCAAAACTATGTAGAGATAACAGAGTATCCTAACAAATTTTTATGTTAGGAATTCATAGTAATCTGGTTTACCTATCTAATCTGTCACTATTTTGCTTTATGCCCTATATTGCTGAGATTGCTCTCTCTCCCTCTCCCTCCCTCTCTCTGTCCCCCTCTCTCTGTCTTTAGAAAAATTACTATATTGGTCATCTCAACCTAAATCAAAGTGTTTTTCTTTTAAAACATATCACCTGCTTCCTTAGATTATAGATTAGAGATGGCCATGTCCTGAATTTTGATTCTATTCTTAACATCTATCTAGTCAATAGCTGCCCTAGAATCCTGGGAAACTGGAAACATCAAAGCATTCATTTGAGATCGGACCTTTTAAATGTAAGAAGAAAAAGCTTACTGGGGCTTTTTGGGTGCTTGTACCAAATCTTGGGGGACTCTGATCCAGCCTTTGCTGTTACAAACCCCATTAAAAATCTGGAGGCAAGAAGATCTGGTTTCAAATTCTACCTCCACCATTAATTAGCTATATGACTACAGACAAGTTTAAAATCTCTGAGCTCCACAAAATTCTCTAAGACTATAAGTTATCAGGGCACTGTGAGTAACATATGTAGATAGAGTTCTTACGCTAGCAAAATCATTGGTTCTTGATGTATTGATGTCAAGTGGAGCTTAGAATATAGAAATATTTCTATAAGGAGAAGGTATGTGGTAAGGATTCCATCAATCTGGAATTGTGCAATCATCCTTATGTGATAAGAATCATGGCAACTAGATGAACTTCCCCAGACACTAGAAAATTTTGGTTTGATACGAAGAAAAGATTTTGTAATAATTGACACTGTTCAAATGTATGGTGGATTTGTTCAGGAAAGACAGTGGAAGGAATCCTTTACCGCTGCGTCATTAAGCAGAGGATGAATGACCACTTGTAGAACATGTTGTAGAGAGAATCTCTGCCCAAAGAGGAGCAGCAGTGTTGCCTAGTAGATAGCTGGCCTTGGACTGAAGATGACCTAATTCAAGTCTTGCCTCTAACACACACTGGCTGTATGATGCATCTCAATGGGCATCATACAAGCATCTCAGTGCCCCTGGTCACTTTCTAAGAATATCACTGCAGGGCAGTCATGCTCTGCAATGGTAGAAGCAGCTAGGTAGCAGAGTGATGGATAAACCCCTGGATCTGAAATCAGGAAGACTCCTCTCCTCCCTATCATTCCCTTTCCCTCCTCCCCTCCCCTCTTCTTCCTTCCCCTCCCCTTTTCTTCCCTGCAGAATTGTACAGAATTGTGCAGAAATGAAATCATAGGTGCCTTCCCCCAAAAGAAGGGAGTTAGATTAAATGACTTCTAAGGTCCCTTCCAGCTCTGAGATTCTGTGATTTATATATTCTGTTAGTTACATGGCAATTCTCAACTAGGTTATTAAAACCTAAAAACAAATGCTTCTACAAAGCCTGGTAAGCCTGCCACTAAGTGATTGTAATGCCGGGAGTCTGAGTATATGAAACAAAGGAACCTTTCTACTTGGGGGAATTCAAGTGAAATGAGTTTGCTGAGAGAATTGAAATCAATGGGAGGATGCTGTGAGTTGGTAAATAAAAATCTAGCTATTTATTTATCAACTCGAAAGTACATTTAAACATAATGATTAATAAATGAATAATATATGAACTGATTAATAAATGAACCTTCCAAGTAGAACCACTTAGTAGTACCCATTTAGGACAAGATAATAAAATACATGAAATAATATTAAAATGCTATGTAAAAACCTGACTATTCCTGCCTAGCTTATGTTCTATTAAAGTTTCTTTCAGAATTCTGCTCATATCTATCATTCTTTAACACTTCTGTCAACCAATCCTTTCAGAGTGCAATGGAAAGAACTCTGGGGTGGGAATTCAAGTCTGAGATTCAAATCCCAGCTCTTCTAATTACTGCATGTAGAACCTCAGGCAAGTAAGTCTCTCTTCTTCTCTTTTTTTCAGTTTCCACATCTGTAGAATAATGGGGTACGGTAGTTAGGTTGGGGCAACGGATAAAGTACCTAGCCTGGAGTCAGGAAGACCTGAGTTCCTAGTATCATTCAAAACCTCTTCTTCCATTGAAAGTTTGACTAGAGATGGATTGACTTCAACCTGAGGTATGTGGTCAATGGCTTTAACATTGGTTGATGACAGCCTGTTGAGAACATTATGGAAGTGTTTAGTCTATCTCTCCAGGATAATGTCTTTATCACTAATCAATTTGACTGAGTAGATGAGATGTACTGTAGGACTTTAGCCCATAAATAACTTTTAGGGCATCATAACAGTACCTTGAATTGTTACTATTAGTGTAAAACTGAATCTCACCTGTCTTCTTAATTAGCCAATAATCCTGCATCTCTCTAAGCTTTGCTTCCACTTTACTTTTGTTGGAATTCAATGCAGTTTTCTTGAAGACAGATGAACTATCTTGCTGGATAAACCCTGTGAAGTTCTCATGTTCATTTAGTAACTTCTGAGTTCCTCCATCACTTTCATCAAACCAGTCTTGATGTTTGTGAGTGTTCTGGCCCAGATGAGTAAATGCAGTGCTGTACAACAAATCTCTGAAAGCTGCCCAGTCCTTTTCTGCTCCACTATTGTCAACTGTGTGTTGGCTCAGCTTTCCCTCCAAGTTAGCAACAAACTGTTCAGGAAGAGAGAAAGGCTCTAATCTGTGGACTTTAAGACTTCAATGATTCTTCTTGCTTTGAGGCTATTGCTTTTGTTGAATGGGAAGGTTTTGATGGAGAAGCTGAGTCTATGATTGGTCCAGTTCTCTGTGCCACATATCACTTTGTCTCTCTCAAATCCTGTCTATCTCTTCTCCTTATTATGATATAGTCTATTAAATGCCAATGTTTACTACATTTAGGTAAATAGAAGACAGTGTTTGTGATGAGCAAGTAAGGAGGCACACAAATTATCAATAGAGAGTGATCATTGCTATTTCTATTTCCAACTCCAATCCTCCCAAGGACTTCCTGCCATGGCTGGTAATCTGTGCCTACTCTGGCATCAAAGTCACTTAGAATTATAAACTTGTCCTATTTGGCACATTGATGATGAGGGTCTACAAATTTTCATAAAATTTTACTTTGACCTTATCAGAGTTCATCATGGTGGGAACATGCACTTTGAAGGGTGATATCGTATTTTCCTGCAAATGACAATCATGTTGTTTTAAACCTGTCATTCACTCTTTTTGAGAGGCATACAAGTTTGTTGACTAGTTTTGATTGTGAAACCTACACCAGCTTCACAGTGCTTCCCATCACTGCAGACCCTCCAAAAATGTGTAACCAATTCTGACTTTTGTAACCTGTCCCTCATTTGCCAGTCTTATTTACTCAGGGCTGCTATTTGGATGCAAAACCTACTGAGTTCTCTCCCAACAAGAATTATTCACCTTTCAGATTTACTCGTTTTTGGGTCATTTATAAGTTTGTGAACATTCCATGTTCCAATGGTAAGTGGAATCATCTTCACAAACATTTTTGTACATTGTTTTTGTTTCAACCAAAGGGATCCTTAACTACTATGGGAAGCAGGCAACGGTAAGGTTAGGTGAAGTAGACAATTTTTAGAGCATCCTTTCTAGCTCCTTCCTCATGCCAGGAGGTATGCAGTATGGTCCTTAGACACCCAGTGGGATACAAAATCCCACTGCTGCTTCAATCCCTATGCCTGGGCCACCTGTGCATGGGGTTGTGACTACAACTCCCAGTCTATCTGCCCCTGCTATTTTGTCACTTGCCCATCATCACAGGACTTTGAAATAGAAATGCTAAAATGGTATGGGTGATGTCTTTTGACTCACACTTCAATTGGATTTATGTGAGGCAGAATTGCAAGAGGTCATCAACCTCACTCTCTCTTCCAGAATCATTGAAGTCCAGGGGCAGGACAAAAGTCAAGATGGCTGGTGATGGCCTGGGATGTAGTGAATGGTCTTGGGGTCTTTGATGTCTAACCAAGCTCTAAGTGCATCATGGTGCCTGCTTTAGCCACCTTCATGTCTGTTGGAACAAATTTTTCTCATATACCCATTTTGCCAGGGAAAAGTCTTTGTGTGCCTGAGAGAGACACCCCTTTAACTCATTGATTGGTTTGTGGCCCATTGGTCACCCTCAGGCTGGTTTAAGCTGTCTATCCAGACTGTTTTGCCAGGGTGTTTCCACTTCTTCGTGCCACAGGTGATTATTGGTGACAGGTAGACACCAAAGGTGGATGAGCAGCCCTGAAAAGGGCTCATCAGCCCTCATTCCTAAGGTCTTTCCTGAATACCCATGCATTTTATACACACGTACACACATACGCACACACATATACAAAGATATATGAAAAACACACATATATTCACATATATACATACACTCAAATATATCTGTATATGAATATATGCATATATAAATATTATACACACACACACATACACATACACATAAACAGAGAATTTTGTTTAGTGAATAAAGAGGTGACCTTAGAGACAGAAAGAACTTACTTTAATTGTTTGGTATGCATACATACTACAGAGATTTTCTCTATCTCAAAACCAATTAATGTAATGTAATGTCTTGATACCTTTATTAGGTGAGAAAACCTCTTCGAGTTACTCAATCAATCTAGCAAAGGTGTAAAATAGATGTGGATAATTCTTGGACATCTCTATTGAATCAATCAATAAAGAGTACAGTCTAGGTGTGAACAACCTAGTTAATCAAGTTGGGAAGGAGTGAAGTGCTTTGAGCCTTTGAAAGAAAGCAGATGACTAAATAAATATATGGAGTTTGGTTAAAAGAATTAGTCACACTCAGGACTTAGGAATATAAGAAGAGATTGCAGTAGATAACATTCTAGCAACTATTTCAAGTCAAGCTTCAGGAAACATTCTAGCAACTATTTCAGGAGTCAAGCTTCAGGAGTATTTTGAGAAGGCAGAGAGATTATGCATGTATCAGAGGGCAACAAGGGATGGGGGGTGGGGATGGGGGGGTGAATCCAGAGAGAGTGCCATATTTCTTCTATTCTTTCTTCCACTTCCACTGGTCATATGACTGGGGACACCAAACCATTCATGCACACAGCCAGGGATTTCATGAGGATTCCACTAAAGGAGGAAAGGACTTCTGTGTACCAGGAACTGTGACTTACTACTCTGGCACAAGTGCACTCTAAGCAAAAATCCACTTTTCTTGGACTCTGTATTTGCTTATGGGATAATGTGTACCAAGGCTTCTGGAGAAATGTTTTGGTGCCAATTGTTCTTACTATACTATCTTAGAAAGCATTTGTTTATAATCTGACTTGATGGGTAATTTACATCAACTGATAATCAGTGAGGAACACACTGGTTGGGGCTCATAAGGTATAATGCAGAAAACAGCCCTCAGTCGCTTAGGGTTGCTGGTATAACCCTGAGCAGAGTGGTAGTAGTCACTCTCTGGGGATGAGCCCATGTTAGTGTGTAAAGTGGGAATTGGGAAGTAGCCACAGAGTAAGTGCTTTGTAAACACCCACATCCACATCCACACACATAGGTATATGCAGGCACATATATATATTTACCTTGGCTCTGTGGCATGTTACCTAGAAGAAATAGGCAGGAAGATCTCTTTTTCTACAGACCCTCCATTGGGTAGTTAGGCAGCTGTTGGTGCTCTCAAGTCTACTGATTCTTCATGTGACACACAGATAGAAAAGCCAGTTTCAGCTATGTCCCCATGCTTTGCCTTGGGTCCATTTAGGTAATTGCATCTGCCTGGCTGCCTAAATCTATAGTTTCCAATAGATGCACGATTTTCCCCCTCCACTTCCAGCCTAAATGAGTCTATTGTGTGGCTGGCACACTCTGATAGCTCTGAGATGGTCCAGAAAATGAGTGACAATTTTCCAGGGGCAGACAAGTGATTGATTTTCAGCTCAGGGATTGTATTTCAAATAACTGACTGTAATTTAGGGCAGAAGACAGGCTCAATGAGCCCAATAGAATGATTTCCTTCCACTAGCTCTGATGCAATTAGCAACTCCTTTTAATTGAAAAGGTACAGGGATTCATGTCCATGCCCTTGTGGCCTTCATCAAATAACAGGGAAACGTAAGGAAAACCAAGACAGCCTTTATTTCAGCAGAATGGAAAAACATCTCCCTTAGTAGCAACTTAGATAAAAAGAGGCCATTTTATGAGCCTGAGTTAATTGGTTATATCACACCTGCAGTCAGCACTTGCCTTATATGGAAGGGCATAGGAAATAGTTGCCTCAATGGGAAGATTGGAAAGGTGCCACAAAGTGACTCCCAACCCATAAATTCTCACCCCTACATCCTCTAAATTTCAACCATCTTTGGGTTAAGAATATGCTCACATTATTATAATAGTTTCAAACTTCCAAAATGATTCCCCCCTTTCCCACACCACACACACACATACACACCATCCCCAGTAAGACCATGATGTATGTAAGCTCAAGTATTAACATATCTATTTGATACCTTTGGAAAGAAACAACTTAGGACAATAATTAAGGCACTAAGTTTAGAGTCATAAAGACCTGAAATCAAATCCCTATCAGTCACTAAACATTTATTAAGCAAGGAGTTGAGTGCTGGGGATATAAAGAAAGGTGAAAACAGCCCCTGACCTTAAGGAGCTCACAGGCTGAGTGAGTCACCTAACCTCCATGTTAACCTTATTAGGAAGCTCATGGGACAGTAGATTTAGAGTCTGAAGAACGTCCAGTCCAAACTCCCCTCATTTTACAGATCAAGAAACTAAGGCTCAGAGAGGTTTCATGGTATAGCTAGGATCACGGAGAGTAAGGAACAAAGCTAAAACTCAAACCCAGTTTCTAAATACAGAGGAGCTTCCATTGTACTTGGATTTATCACCTTGTAGATCTGTATAGGTTCAAGGAGTTCTCCCATCTAAAGTTTCCTGTGCTGACTGATTCTTATATTTAACTATTGGTGTGGATGAGGAAACTGTTGCTTAGGAAGCTAAGAGACTTTCCCATAATCCTGTAGTCAATAGGTGCCAGAACCAGGCTTTTGACCTCAGTTTTCTGACTTCATGTCCATTCCACTATGTTGTGCTGCATTGTATCTTGTTAAAATGCAAATACCTTTAGAGTCATAACCCATTGAGCCATAATTCACCATTGGCAACTTAATGTGATTAGTTTACCTGATAGTCATTTCTCCAATGGGTGCTCCAGATGGAACAACTACAACAATAATGTTAATAATAATAACTGGAATTTACATAGAGCTTTTTTAATGATTGATTTTGACATTTTATTTTTTACAATTACCTAGAAAAATAATTTTTAATATATATTTTTAAAATTTTGAATTCTAAATTCTTTTCCTTCCTCCCTGCCCTTTCCCACATCCTTGAGAAAGAAAGCAATTTTAGATTGATTATACATATGAAGTCATGTAAAACATTTCCATATTATCCAAAGTGCAAAAGAAAACACAAACAAAATAAAACAGTAAAAATAAAGAAAATTGTAAAATGCATGCTTCAATCTGCATTCACAGTTCATCAGTACTCTTTCTGGATGTGGATAAGATTTTTCAGCACAGGTCCTTTAGAATTGTCTTGGATCATTGTCTTGATTGGGATAGCTAAGTCTTTCACAGTTGGGCATCCTTACAATATTGCTGTTACTATGTAAAATGTTGTTTTGGTTCTTCTTACCTCACTTTACATCAGTTCATATAAACCTTTCCAGGTTTTTTCTTTTTTTTTCCCAAATGCTTTATTAACTTCTGATTTACATCATTCATTTCCACCAGATTTTGAGTTACAAATTTTCTCCCTGTTTTTCCCCTACCCACCGCCCCCAAATAGCAGTCCCACAGGATATCTCCTCCTCCAATCTGCTCTCTCCCATATTTTCTCCCATACCCCTTTTGACTTTTCCAGTGGATCTCTATGCCTCAGTACCTATATATCTTATTTCCCAATTACATGTAAAATAGTATTCATAATAGTATATATGTGTGTGTGTGTGTGTGTGTATACACATATGTTTGAGTATTTGATTTTAAAACTTTGAATTCCAGATTCAACCCCTTCCTTCCTTGTCTCCCACCCTAACTGGGAAGATAAGCAGTTCAGTATAGGTTGTACATGTGTGGCTAATGCAAAACAATAACAAAGTAGATATATTGTAAAAGATTGACAATATTTCCCTCCCTCCTATCCCACCTCCCACTTTTCTATTCTCTACTTTGATCCCATCCCTTTTCAAAAGTGGGTGCTCCCAACTTTCCCCCCAGCCTGCCCTCCCTTCCATCATCCCCCTTCTCATCCCCTTCCCCCCCTACTCTCCTGGAGGGTGAGATATCCTATTTAGTGTGTATCTCATTCCCTCCTCAAGCCAAATTCAATGGGAATGTTTGACCTATTCCTTATTGCCTTCCTATTCTTCCCCTCCATTGTAACCATTTTCCCTTACCTCTTCTATCAGAGAGTTTACCCCATTCTGTCTCTTCCCATCTCCTCTCATTATATTCCTCTCTAACCTCTTAATTTCACCTTTTAAGTATCATGTCTTCCTGTTAAATTGGTCCTGTGCCCTCTTTTATGTATACCTATAAATATATATTCACACATTCACATATGTATTGATATGCCCGTATACCCTCATATATAGACATATATATTTCTATTCGCTTCAACTACTGAGAAAAGTTTCATAAGTTATAATTATTGCTTTTCCATGTAGAAATGTTAATAGTTCAACTTTGATAAGTTCCTTATGATTTCTTTTCCCTGTTTATCTTCTCATGCTTCTCTTGCTTCTTGTATTTGAATGTCAAATTTTCTGTTCAACTCTGGTTTTTTCAGCAAGAATGCTTGAAAGTCCTCTATTCCACTGAATGACCATATTTTCCCCTGAAACATGATACTTGGTTTTGCTGGGTAGGTGACTCTTGGTTTTAATCCCAGCTCCTTGGACCTCTGGAATATCATATTCCAAGCCCTTCGATCCCTCAGTGTAGAAGCTGCCAGATCCTGGGTTATCTTGATTGTATTTCCACAATATTTAAATTGTTTCTTCCTGGCCATTTGTAATATTCTCTCCTTAATCTGGGAATTCTGGAACCTGGCTACAATATTCCTAGGAGTTTTGGGGGGGGGGATCTTTTTCAGGAGGTGATTGGTGGATTCTTTCAACCTCTATTTTGCCCTCTGGTTCTAAAACATCAGGGCAGTTTTCTTTGAGAACTTCCTGGAGGATGATTTCTAGGTTTTCACTTTGATCGTGGCTTTCAGGTAGTCCAATAATTTTTTAAATTGTCTCTCCTGGATCTATTTTCCAGGTCAGTGGTTTTTCCCGTGAGATATTTCACATTGCCTTCTATTCTTTCATTTGTTTGTATCTGTTTAATAGCATCTTGATTTCTCATAAAGTCATTAGCTTCCATTTGCTCCAATCTAATTCTGAAGCAATGATTCTCCTCGTTGAGCTTTTGAGATTCTTTTTCCATCTGGCAAATTTAGCTTTCTAAAGCATTCTTCTCCTCATTGCCTTTTTGAGCCTCTTTTGCCATTTGAGTTAGTCTATTTTTTAAGGTAGTATTTTCCTCAGTCAGGCTGTTGACTATCATTTTGTAATTTTCTTGCATTGTTTTCATTTCTCTTCCCAATTTTTCCTCCATTTCTCTTATCTGCTTCTTAAGTTCCTCTGTGGCCTGTAACCAGCTCATATTTTCCTTAGAAGCTTTTGGTGCAGGAGTTCTGACTTCGCTGTCTTCCTCCTGTTCCATGCTTTGCTCCTTTTTGTCCCCAAAATAGGAGTCTAATGTTGGAATCTTCTGTCTGCTTTGTTTCCTTTGTTTGGTCATGTTGCCCCTCAGTCACTTGACCTCTGGGCTTTTTGCCACAGTAGGACTCTGCCACCAGGCAGGGGAGCTTTCGTCTCAAACGTTGGGGTTTTCTCAGCTGCTGGAGGTATTGGATGGGTGCCCTCTCTGAGGTCTCCACACTCTCTGGCAGGCTGGACATACACCCCAGAACCTCCACCCCAGACTGCAATCCAGATCCAAGAAGGTTAAAGCAAGAGCGATTACCCCTCAGACTGGTGCTTAGTCCCCCTACACTCTGCAGGCCAGTAGCTGAAGCCGCTGCATGGTGCTGGCTGGCTGTGCCTGCATCTCAGCAGCTTCTCGCCCTGGGGGCAAAAGCCACACACTCCCACTTACTGGGTCCCAAAGTCCAGACTGCACTGACCTCTCACTTTGTCCTTCGCATCTATGTGTTGACAAATCTGGAAACGGCCACAGCTGCTGCTGATCTGGAGTCCTTCCAGCTGGTGGCTGGTCAGCCCCACCCTGGGGCTAAGGCCTTGGCATGGGGCTGGGCTTGGCTCCCAGAGCACTGCGCTGGCCAATTCCTGCTGGCCTACTGGGCTGTCCTCAGTGGGAGGTTAGCTTCTCTGTGTCATTTTGTGGGTTCTGCAGCTCCAAAGTTTGTTTAGAGTCCCCTTTTACATGGATTGGGGAAGGTGGAAGCCGGAGTCCAGCAGAGGTCTTGACTCCAACCCCCTCCAGGTTTTTTTCTTCTGAGATTCACCTGCTCATCATTTCTTATAGGACAATTCCATCACAATCCTACATCACAACTTGCTCAACCATTCCCCAACTGATGGGCATCCTCAATTTCCAATTCTTTGCTATAAGTATTTTTGTACATGTGGGTGGGTCCTTATCCTCTTTTTCCCCCATCTCGATGGGATACAGACCTGGTAGTGCTATTGCTGGGTCAAAGGGTATGCATTTTTACAGGCCTGTGGTCATAATTCCAAATAGTTTTCCAGAATGATCAGATCAGTTCACAGCTCCACCAGCAATTCATTAGTGTCTCTATTTTCCCACATCCCCTCCAACATTTGTCATGTTCCTTTTCTATCATATCAGTCAATCTGATAGGGGTAAAGAGGTATCTCAGAGCTCTTTTGATCTGCATTTCTCTAATCACTAGTGATTTAGAGCATTTTTTGTATGATTATAGATAGCTTTGACCACTTCTTCTGAAAACTTCCTGTTCATATCCTTTGACCACTTACCTGTTGGGGAATGACTCATATTCTTATAAATTTGATTCAGTTCCTTATATATTTGAGGAACAAGGCCTTTATCAGAGAAATTCGCTGTAAAAATATTTTCTGGTTTTGGTTTTCCTTCTAATCTTGGCTGCATCAGAATTATCCGTGCAAAAATTTTAATTTACTGTAATCAAAATTATCCATTTTACCTCCCATAATACTATTTATCTCTTGTTTTGTCATAAATTCTTCCCTTATGTATATATCTGACTGGTAAGATATCCATGCTGCCCCAATTTTCTTATGATGTCAGCCTTTATGTCTAAATCATGTACCCACTTTGACCTTATCTTGGTATATAACAAGTTGATCTGTACCTAGTTTCTGCCAACCTGCTTTTTCAGTAATTTTTGTTAAGTAGTTAGTTCCTGTCCCAAAAACCTAGTTCTTTGGGTTTATCAAATGCAAGATTATTATGGTCATTTATTACTGTGTATTATTTATCTAATCTGCTCCACTGATCCACAATTCTATTTCTTAGCCAGTACCAGATTCTTTTGATGATTGCCACTTTGTAGTAGCAATTGAGATCTGTTAGACTACCTTCATTCACATTTTTTTTCATTGACTCCCTTGATATTCTTGACCTTTTATTCTTCCAGATGAATTTTATTATTTTTTCTACCTCTGTAAAATAATTTTTGGTAGTTTGATTGGTATGGCACTAAATAAATTGATTTAGGTAGAATTATTATTTGCATTATGTTGGTTTGGCTTACCCATGAGCAATTAATATTTCTCTAGTTGTTTAAATCTGACTTTATTTGTGTGAAATGTGTTTTATATTTGTGTTCATATGTTCCTGAGTTTGTTTTGGTAGGTAGTTCCCAAATATTTTATATTTCCTTTAGTTATTTGAAATGGAATTTCTCTATTTCTTATTAATGAACTTTGTTGGTAATATATAGAAATGCCAATGAATTATATAAGTTTATTTTATATCTTGCAACTTTGCTAGTGTTAATTATTTCAAGCAGTTTTTTAGTTGGTTCTCTAAATATAGCATCATATCATCTGTAAAGAGTCATAGTTTTGTTTCCTTGTTGCCTATTCTAATCCCTTCAAATTTCTTCTTCTCTTATTGCTATAAGTAATATTTCTAAAACAATATTGAATAATAGTGGTGATAATGGGCATCCTTGCTTCACTACAGATCTTATTGGGAAGGCTTCTAACTTATCCTCATTATAAATAATGCTTGCTGATAGTTTTGGATAGATTATACTTACTATATTAAAGAAAGTTCCATTTATTCCTATGTTCCACAGTGTTTTTTTATAGGAATAAGTGTTTTATTTGGTCAAATAGATGCTTTTTCTGCATCTATTGAGATAGTCATATGATTTTGTTGCTTTTGTTATTGATATGGTCAGTTATTCTGATAGTTTCCCTAATATTGAGCCAGCCCTATATTCCTGGCATAAGTCTCATCTGGTCATACTACATAATCCTTGTGATATTGCTCTAATTTCCTCACTAGTATTTTATTTAAAATTTTCACATCGATTTTCCTTAGTCTATAGTTTTCTTTTTCTGTTTTGCTCTTCCTGATTTAGGCATCAGCATTATAGTTGTGTTGTAAAAGGAATTTGGTAGGACTCCTTTGATTAATTTTCCAAATAGTTTATATAGTATTAGAATGAATCGTTCTTTAAATGTTTGGTAGAATTCGCTTATGTATCCATCTGGTCTGGGAATTTTTTCTTAGGGATCTCATTTATAACTTGTTCAATATGTTTCTCTAAGATAAGATTATTTAAGTATTTTATCTTCAAATTATATTTTTGCTAATATTTGTCCATCTAACTTAGATTGTCAGATTTATTGGCATATATTTACATAATTGGCAAAGTAGTTCTTAATAATTGTTTTAATTTCCTCTTCCTTGGTATTGAATTCACTTTTTTCCTTTTTGATACTTATAATTTGGTTTTACTTTTCTTAAAAAAAATCTAATTAAACAATGGTTTATCTATTTTTGGGGGGTTCATTTGTTGTTCTTCAGTTGTTTCAATCATGTCCAATTCTTCATGACCCCATTTGGAGTTTTCTTAGTGAGGATACTGAAGTGGCTTGCCATTTCCTTCTCCTAATCATTTTATGGAGTAGGAAAGTGAGGCAAACAGTGTTAAGTGACCTGCTCAGGGTCATGCAGCTAGTAAGTGTCTGAGGCTGGATTTGAACTCAACTTTTCCTGACCCCAGGCTGATACATTATCTCAGTTGACTTGTGAGGTTGTTATTATTGTCACCACTTTACAGATGAGGAAATGGAGGCTGAGGAGGGGCAGGGCAAATTGGCTTACCTGAGGTCCTATAGCTGGTAAGTGCCAGACACACAACGAGAAGATAAGTCTTCCTGACTTTTCCACCAGCAATCTCTCTGCTGTGCCTCATTGCCTCAGTGAAGCTTTGGTAGGTGGTGAAAGGGGAATGGTTGGGATAATGGAGTGCTGTCTATGAAGAGAGGACTTGAGAGGGCATGATATGTGTGGGGCATTGGATGGGTCAAGGGTTAAGCATGAGGGCACTTGGTATTTGAGGTAAAAGAGTGAATGTGCTTAAAGGGAGGAATGAAACATAGAAAAGGAAGGGGAAAAGACACTCTTCCCTGAGTATCCAAGATGAAAGGGGAGTTACTACTGGTCTTGAAATGTTACTTGGCATTATGTACTCCTTTGGCTGCTGTGATAGGCCCCTCTTTTCAATGACCTTCCTTGCTAAAGCTTGAAAGACCACTGGTCTTGGAATGGGAAGACCTGCATCAAAGTTCCAGCTTGGACTCTTACTAGCTGTGTGACCCAGGGCATGTTATTCACCCTTTAGAATTATTTAATCTCTCCGATCTATCTAATTTCCCTCACATGTAAAATGGTAATAAGATAAAATTTAAGCTATCTGTCTCACAGACAGGCTGTGAAAAAAGTGCTTCTTAAAACTTAAAGCCATATGGCAACCATCAGGATTCCCCAAAATAAATGGAGAGCAAGGGAGAGTGGCACCCATTTCTTTCTCTACCACCTGTGAGACTTCAAGACTGGGTACAATTATCGACTCCTTGAAGGCTGGACACCCCAACTTTTGCCTATTTTCATTATTATTAAACTATGTTGAGTGTCTGTGGGTTGATAGTGACCCACATAAAGGAGTTTCTTCACTTCCACTTTTTCAGGTTTCCTTAGTGGAGTATTACTTATACAGGCATATATGGGCAGGCCACAACTCCTTCACCCACATAGATAATAATGTATTATATTCCAATGGGATGAACAGCTTTCAGTGTCCACATTTTCTCATGAACATTTCATTTGATCCTTAAAACAATCCTGTTTGGGGCAGCTACTCCCATCCCCATTGTATAAATAAAGAAGCTTATTCTCAGAGAGTCGAAATAATTTACCCAAAATCTCAGTTACTAAATAGCAAACCTAGGACTCAATGCCATGTTTTCTTGGTCCATGTCCAGTGATCATGATATCTTCTGTTTATGATAGTACCTTAATTCACGTAAGACCTTAGTTCTTCTTCTTGTTGTTTCTGACTCCTTACGACCCCTTTTGGGGTTTTCTTGGCAAAGATACTGGAGTGGTTTGCCATTCCCTTCTCTAGTTAATTCTACAGATGAGGAAACCGAAACACATAGGGTTAAGTGACTTTTCCAGGGTCACACAGCTAGGAAGTGTCTGAAGTTAGATTTGAACTCAGAAAGATGAGTCTTCCTGATGCCTGGCTGGGCATTTTATTCACTACACCACCCAGCTTCCCCCTAGATCTCAGTTCTAGGACCAGGTTTTTCTAGATCCATAACTGCTTTCAGCTGTTTTATCAAATGGATATTTAGAGCCAGATTAAAAAGATTTGACATTCTTTGAACCTTGAAAAGATAGAACTTCAGAAAATTCCTTTTTGTTTCTTTGTTCTGCTGAGGGGGTCAACTGAAGGCCTGTGGAAATACAGATCTATTTACACAAAACTTGTGACCGTTCCCTGGGTTTTCTCACCCCTAGAAGTTCAATTACCCCCAGTTCAGAGCCGACCCAGCTGGAGGAGACTGATAAATCCAGTGTCAAGATGATGCAAAGGCTTATGAACAATTTTAATTCTGACTGGATGTAGCGGCAAGCACCCCAAGCACATCCTCAGGGTTTGCTGCCCATACAGGTTCTTGGATCTGCTTTGTTAAAGGAAAGCAGCTCAAAATAGGTTAACAAGCTTACTTTAATCAGTCAGACATATATCGTTTACCTTGTTCAGGGGAAAAAGGTCAGCACCCCGAACTTCAAAGTATACAGGCAGAATTATCAAGACAGAAACAGATCAAGTAGACAGATTTCCAAACTGTCCAACCATTACATACATACCCAGTCAACATCTGGGTTTCCACATCTGGGTTTTTCAAAGCCGGGGGGGCCTGGACAACGGCTTCCCAGAATACAGATCAAATCACAGAACACTTCTCAAAGTGAGCCCCCAAAACAAAGCTACACATCAGGGCTTATATAGCCTTCTCCTGGCTCAGAGAATGTAACAACCTATTGACCCACTGGCCAATCAAAAAGTATCTACTGAAAAACAAGCCTCCCACCCCAGGCTTCAGGTACACTTTAGCCTAGGGGCAGGGAAGATCTTCCAAATTTGCATTCCCATTACATTCGGCCCCAAGATCTTTCATGCCCATAGCATAGACAATTTACTTTTGAATTAGCACTAAACATCTCTTAGGTCACATTTTCAAGACACAGAACTAAAGTTACCAAAGTGGCTACTGGGCCTTAAACAAACACAAAGTACATTGCATTATTACCTCAATTCAAAACAAGAGTTCAAATAAAGTTGGGGGGGGCGTGTCCTTCCCCTCACACAGCTCCAGCCCCTGCTTCCAAGTACAGAGAGGGGGCTGGGCAACAAAACCAACAAGGTGGGGTCCCTGGGGATCCAAGGCACTTCATCCCACCCACCATAGTCACAAGTCCATCCTCCCCCTGGGTCCCAAACTGTGGGATGCAGCAAGGAAACACATTCAGTGCCCCTGCTTTGCTGCTCAGTTCTTATCTTTTCCTGTGGCTGAATTCTGAACTCCTGGGTTCCTTCTCCTTCCACAGGCGGCAGCCGCTCCTGGCTTCTGCCCAGGTCCTGATGCAGGCAGCTCACCATTCCTGCTCTCAGCTCAGCGAAGTCTGCATGCAGGCCATTCTTCTCTCCTGCTCCACGGCTCCACAGAGTCACAGCTACCACAACTGGGAAACAAACAATTATCCCAGCCCCCATACTTTCCTTTTACTCTGCAGATCCTGTTCGTGATGCCATTTTGTAGCGGCAAGCACCCCAAGCATGTCCTCAGGGTTTGCTGCCCATACAGGTTCTTGGATCTGCTTTGTTAAAGGAAAGCAACTCAAAATGGGTTAACAAGCTTACTTTAATCAGTCAGACATATATCGTTTACCTTGTTCAGGGGAAAAGGTCAGCACCCCGAACTTCAGGCAGAATTATCAAGACAGAAACAGATCAAGTAGACAGCTTTCCAAACTGTCCAACCATTACATCCATACCCAGTCAACATCTGGGTTTTTCAAAGCCAGGGGGGCCCTGGACAACAGCTTCCCAGAATACAGATCAAATCACAGAACACTTCTCAAAGTCAGCTCCCAAAACAAAGCCTCACATCAGGACTTATATAGCCTTCTCCTGGCTCAGAGAATGTAACAACCTTATTGACCCACTGGCCAATCAAAAAGTATCTACTGAAAAACAAGCCTCCCACCCCAGGCTTCAGGTGCACTTTAGCCTAGGGGCAGGGAAGATCTTCCAAATTTGCATTCCCATTACACTGGACAGAAATAATAACATGGAAATGTGGAGTCCAATGACTTTTGGAAGAAAATTTCTTTCTACTTGGCTGCTATTGGTTAATGTGTCCTAGATGCTTAGAATGATCCGTGTCCTAGCTCCTCAATATTTCACACATTTTAAAAATCCCTCACAAACACTGAGCATGGGATACACCATCCTATATTACCCAGAGAGTTCAGTTGGATCTGTTTTAGACTTTATTGAAACTGTCAGTTTTGAGAAGCCCAGAGTCTGTTATGAGGGAGGTGATAGTAACCTTGCACCTTGACCTAGGCAGACCATACCTGGAGCTGGTATGAACTGGTGTTCATTTCTGAGTGCTGCTATGCAGGCAAGACATTGATAAGCTACAGTTCATCTAAGGGAAGGCAATGAGGAAAATAAAGGGTCTCAACTTCATGCCATACAAGAATCAAATGGAGAAACTTTGGATGATTAGCCTGGAGAATAAAAGGCTTTGCAATAAGCATTCTATCTGAAGGACTTTCATGAAGAAGTAGGGTTAAAATTGTTTTGGTTGACCTTCAAATACAATCAGGAAGCTGTAAAAAGGGAAAGTTTTTCTTTACATTCAGGTTTGATGTAAGGATATAGCTTCCTAACAATTATCACTTCCCAGAAGTGGGATGGCTTGTGTTGGGAGAGGCATTCTCTTCACTGGACATATTTGAGGAGAAGGGGGATGACAGCTCCTCAGGTACCTTTTTGAAGGGAGTCTTACTAAACCATGAGTAGGACTTGGTGGCCTCTGAAGTTCCTTCCCCCTTGAGGTTTCTGTGATTCAGATGGAGTGACTCTGTCAGAGGTTCTTGGTATTCCTGGAGAGCCCTATTTAAGCAAGCCAGTTCACTTTGCAACCTTTAAAAGTGGTTTTATTGTGCAACAATTCCTGGTACAATTTATGTAGACAGATTTATTTCTCATGTCTCCCTAACATCTCTTAATTCCACTGTATTGCACAGATAAAGGTCAAGGCATATTAAAAACCCTTTTGTCTGTAATCTATACCACACTAGTACAACTTATTGAGTAGAACTACTAATCCTATGGCTCTGCTTCACAATCAGTGTGAACAGAGTTGGGAAAGATCATTCCTAAAGTAGCTAAGGGTCTTATTATGGAGTCAATGAAGTCATGATTGCCAGGCTCCATCTTGAACTGTGCTTGCCTTGCCTTCTAATAACAGTGCTTCATGATAGAGCATGACTGTGAGGACAGAGATTTTCTTGAAGAGGAGAGAGCAGGGGTCTTCAGATACTTCTGTTTTTTACTTCTGCACTTGATGGGTTCTTTTTTAGTATACTGATCCATAACAGTCACATAAGCCTTGACGACCGGTTTGGAAATATAACCTGGGTCAAACAATAGGGAGAAAAGATAACCACTAGAAGTAATATCATATCATATCAGCCAACAGTCACATAAAGTTTTCTGTAGAATGCCAAAGTCTCAAAGAGAATCTTCAGTATCTCTGCAAGAAGGATGGCCAGAGGCCATCTAATCTAATGCATTTTACACAGAAATTCCTTCTATAATATTCCTAACAAGATGCTCTGCAACTTGTCAAAATACTTCCTAAAATCTGCCACCCAAACTGAATGTTATATACTCTATACTTACAATGGTGACTTCTGAATTACCATTAGGATTGTGCCATCCCGGAAGGTCAGGACTGTATCTTATATTTATTTTGTATCCTTCACATCTGTACCATAGTTTCTTATTCTGTTGATCATAAACTGCAACAGTTTAACAAACATTTATTGAGCGTCTGCTAAGGGTCAGACACAAACCCTAAGGATAGAAAGAAATCTGATATGATCTCTTTCCCTCAAGGGGGCATTTAGTTGGAGAGATGGGACATACAAGTAAAGACAGATTGAGAGAAAGACAATTTGTAATTTTTGAAGGGTCCCTATAAAAGTTAATACATTTTTAAAATGTTTAGATGTGTAGTCAACATAAGACAAGGTTATAACCTTTCTCATGATGAATTGCCTGCGTTTATCTTATTCTCCTTTGTTTCATTACTGGGTCTTTTAGTTTCAGTCCCTCATTTTCATGAGGCTCTTCCTCAATTTTGTTAGTCACTTCAGAAGTTTCAGCTTTGTCTACTCCATTGCTGTCTCCACTAGTGTCAACTTTTCAAATGTAAGTGTCTTCAGTTCTATCTGGTGAATTTTAAATTCAACATTGCTAACACTCTTCAACTCCTACTTTACTATGAAGATCAAGAGCTGAACTGCCTCCAATGAACTGAACTCTCTCAACTCTCTGTCTGACTCTAAACCTTTTAAGTGGTCTCACCAGCCACTTTGTCTTTTGTTGAGTCTCAAAAGAAGAGGCTATCCCTCTTAATAAAGACCTTAATCGATGTTTGTTTAATTGAATTGAATGAGGAGGTATCAAATAACTTTATAAATGGAATGACAAAAAGGTTAGAGATTGTGAAAAAGGTACTTTTCTATACAGGCACCCATTGTCTCTTTGCTGCTTTATAAGCCTTAATGAGTTCCTTAAGACCAGAGATAGTGTTATTCTTATTGCCCAGGCTACTATCAGTTCTAAGAACTTACTGACTGGCCTTCCAGCCACCTCTATCCAATCATTCTCCATGATGCTATCCAAGGAACTTCAGACAATACCACTCTAATAATATTTCTCTTCTAAAAAAGTCTGTAATGACTCCATATTTTTCACTGAATAAAATATAAATCCTGGCATTCAAGCCTTCTATAATTTGGCTCCAACCTACTTTCCCACTCTTTCGCCTCCCCTCCCCTCCTCTCCTTTCCCCTCTCCTCCATTCCCATTTCTTATCCTCCCTTCTCAATGAACTTGGCCAGGACACCATTCCATACCTTTAGTCCTTCAGTCCCTCACTTGCAATGATAAAATAGATTTCCATCTTTATCTTTTGAAGACTATTCTTTTCTCCAAGTCCAACTCAGGTTCAGCCTTGTCCAATGAAGTCTTTCCTTGAGTTCCCCTCCTCTAAGCTTAAAATGATAACCTCCCTTACCTACCCTCCCCACTTTCAAATTTCTCTTAGCATATTCCCTGGACTTCTCCTTTGTATTTATCTCTCTTTCCCTAGTGTCATGGTGTAATGGGCATGCAGATTTGAAAGATCTTCCCTGCCCCTAGGCTAAAGTGCACCTGAAGCCTGGGGTGGGAGGCTTGTTTTTCAGTAGATACTTCTTGATTGGCCAGTGAGTCAATAAGGTTGTTACATTCTCTGAGCCAGGAGAAGGCTATATAAGCCCTGATGTGTAGCTTTGTTTTGGGGGCTCAATTTGAGAAGTGTTCTGTGATTTGATCTGTATTCTGGGAAGCCGTTGTCCAGGGCCCCCCTGGCTTTGAAAAACCCAGATGTGGAAACCCAGATGTTGACTGGGTATGGATGTAATGGTTGGACAGTTTGGAAATCTGTCTACTTGATCTGTTTCTGTCTTGATAATTCTGCCTGTATACTTTGAAGTTCGGGGTGCTGACCTTTTCCCCTGAACAAGGTAAACGATATATGTCTGACTGATTAAAGTAAGCTTGTTAACCCATTTTGAGTTGCTTTCCTTTAGCAAAGCAGATCCAAGAACCTGTGTGAGCAGCCACCGTAGGGACTCCAGGGTGCTTGCTGCTACACATGGTCCCTTGGAACTGTTTCCCCTAACCTTAAAGGAATGGACTAAGTCATTTTTCATTTTTGTAGTCCTAGTGTCTAACATAGTACCTGTCACAGACAGTTAATGGAAACCTCTAGATTGATTGAATTTCATTCTGTTTTATAAATTAGGTGACTAAGAAGTTATCCTGTGCCTACCTTCATTTGTTGTTAGATGGCACATGTGTGTAAATTTAATATCACCTCCATTTTTAAGTTAATCTATTTGGGAGGGGGAAAAACTTAAATTCATTTTATTTTGGTATTAATGCAGCAAATGATATCAAGGGTGTGAACTAATTGCTAGGTGAGCAATATGAAATGGAAAAGCTACAGAATTTCAGAGGAGGGATCTCAGGGCTTGGTGGGGGGGGATGGAGTTAGAGAAAACTTCATGGAGAAGGTGGGATTTAAGCTGGGCACTGCATAACTTAAAGAACAATTGCTTTTCTCTAACCTAGTTTGTAATTCCCTTCCTAAAATCTCTCCTAATTTGGCCCCTGGGACTTTGCTCCCAATTTGTCACAGTGACCCACTGATACTTGGCCAGCAAACCACTCTAAAGCTACTGCCTCAGTGACTGAGGAGAAGGTCCTGGGAGTGTTTTTCTCTGAACTTGACTTTAGTTGACTTTAGTACAGGTTAGTTCCTTAGATTTTTGCTGTAGGTTGGGTAAATAAGACTTACCTAAGATATATTTGTAGACAAGACTGATAATATACTGCAATTTCAGGCTCTCCCTTTGGGGCTTGGGGTCATAAACTCGTATAATGCTTTTCAGGTAGCTTTTTTGAGTTTGGGTTAAGCCCTAGTAGAACAAAAGAGACACATATGATGAACCAGAATTTAGAGGGTGAAGAGTGTAATGAATTCTAAACCAAATTCTACAGAAATGAGACTATTAATGAGACTATTACCCAAAAGTTTGAATTCTTTTACAAAGTAAACTGGGGAAACAATAGTTTGGACAGTTTCCTCCCTTTTCTTCCTTAAACAAATTTTGATTGACCCATTTTGAGATAAAAGAAGTTCCATAAGGAGAAGGGGTTCAGGACAAGTTTCTATGGCCTCTGAGGTGCTGTAAAGATTTGTTTATGTTTCTATGATCCTCCAGTCCTGAGGTATGTGAGAAAAGGGGGTTGGTTAAACGTGGGCAGAGGACTTTTCAGAGACTCTGTCTCCAGTCAAATGTAGACTTTTTGAGAATATAGACTATTTTTCATCATCTTTGTATTCTTAATCCCTATAGCAATGCTTTGCAGCATAGTAAACCTTAACAAGAGCTTGTTGAATGGAATCTCTTTGTCCAATTCAACTTTAAATTCAACAAACATTTACCAAGTTCCTATTGTGTGCAAGAAACTAAGAAGTCAGGCAGAACAGGAAAAAAATCCCCAAAGTACTTGCCTTAAGGAGTTTTCATCTTACTGGTTGATACATATAAATAGGAAAGTGAATACATGATACTTTGGGCAGGGAGTGAACATTAATGACTGGGAAGATTAGGGAAGGTTTTGGGTGGAAGATGACACCTGAACTGAACTCTGAGGGAAGCTAAAGCTTTTTAAAAGTGGAGGTAAGGAGCGAGTGTATTCCAGGCATGGGGAGCAGACCATACAAAGGGGAAGGAGAATCATTTCTGAATCTGGGGGAAAATAGCAAGTGGGCTAGTTTGTCTGAAATGTACACTGTGTGGCAAGGAGTAATGTGTTAACTTGGTGAGAGAAATAAGGGGGTTGTTAATACTCACACTTTTGAGGTGTTGAAATGGGGGCATTGAGAATTGGAGGGTTCCTCATTAATCCCTTCCCACTCTCTAGTTGTGTCAACTAAACTTATTTCAGGAGAAAATGAGTTCATTAATTCATTCCCCCAAGGTAAAAAATTGAATGGATTCAAAATGACCACTAATATTTCTAAAATAGGGTTTGCCCACTGAAGGATATCCAGAGTAATAAAACTGGGAGAAAAGGAATGGTCTACTACAGGGGTGGGGAACCTGAGGCCTCTAGGCCACAAGTGGCTCTCTGAGTCCTCAAGTGCAACCCTTTGATTGAACCCAAACTTCATAGAACAAATCCCCTTAATAAAAGGATTTGTTCTGTGTAATTGGACTCAGTCACAAGGCTGAGGACCTAGAAGGCCATATGTGACCTTGAGGCCGCAGGTTCCCCACCCCTTATGATGTCACTCTATCTCCCTTACAACTCCTTAAGTGGGGGTGAAGTTGAACTAGTAGAGGGAATAGACTACAGCTCTCCCTCCATGCAGAGAAATGGATCTACTCAATGGTTAGTGTGGGTGCTTGTATATATGTATATAAGCCCATCAATTGAGAAAGGTCATCTCCCCCCTCTCCCATGAAGAGAAATGGAGCAGCTGGTGGCCTAAGCCAGAGACAAGCAGAAATGAGGCTCTGCCTTGTGGGCTTGGCCACTAACCATGGTGGAACCCCTTTAGGGCCATGCTAGAACTTTCCATAGGCAAACTGAAGGAGGTGCTTAGGACCGGAAGGCATGACTGGTGGGAAAAGCTGAAGCAAAAGAGGGCAATCAGCAAAGAGGACCTGATATGAGGAAGAAGTGAGGTTCATTAAGGTGCTATTCACTGGGTCCTGGACTTGGGGCAAAGTGTCTAAACAGTGGGTCTGGGGAAAAGTGCTGAGGCTGGAGGGAGAGAAGTTCCCCAGAAAAGAAAACACTTGAAAAAATTCTCTTTATTCCAACCATTAGTAAACTTCTTTGGTCATTGTTTTGTATGCTCCACTGCTGGCTGAAAGAAGAATACAGAAGCAGGGAATTATGCTTTTAGAGAGACACTAGCCAAAATCAGATGGCCCCAGGGTCTCAACCCCCGGCCAAGGCTGAGCTATTTTATTTCAGTGCTCCAAAGACTGAACAGAATCTTTGTGAGATCAGATTTAAAATCCTGAACTGTAGTTAGACAAGATAATTTTATATAAATGTAGGATTAAGAGATTAGGCAAATTGCTTCTGCCCCTTGTTAGAAATTTCCTCTGGGATCTGGTGCTCAGAACTAGGAGTCAAATCTTGGATTTGAAGTCCAGGCATTCTTGACCCTGCTTTCTGCTGTAGGTGGGGAATCATGTTTCAGACCCCTGAATAGGAGCCAATTATTTATTTCCTGAGTGAGACTAATATGGGTAGTAACTGGAGCTATATGGGGGTAATTATGCATAATAATATGGGGGAGAAAATGGATTTCATCTCTGAATAGACAAGTTAGCTTTTTAAACATTATTGAGAGCTTTATAAATGGAATGTGAGTGATGCCATCTTAGCGGGTCTGGGCATGCACTAAAGCCTCATTACATAAATATACTAGATCCATACCAATTGCAAGAACAAATCAAAGGAAAGTAACAGGAGTTTCCTTATCTTCTACAAGGTAAAGGAGACTCTCAAAAGGAAGTTATTTTATTTCAGCAGTAGGAACAAAAGACCTTTAGATCTTAGTATTAATCTTACTTTACATGTAGGATAGAGAGATGGCTATGTTGATGGAAAAACAAACCAGACCCAGGAGAAAAGAGATCTCAAAAGAAGACAGAATTTTTATCAGTCAGTCAATAAACATTTATTAAGGGCTTGCTGTGTACCAGGTGTGATATTTAGCATTAGGACACAAAGAAAGGCAAAAACAGTCCCTGACTTCAAGGAGCTCATGTTCAAAAGGTAAAACAATACAAAAGTAACCAGGCATATGCAAGATATATACAGAGTATATGAGAAGTAACCTCAGAGGCAAAGGCACAAGTAGTTGGAGCGACCAGGAAAAATTTCCTCCAGAAGGTGATGTTTGAGGTGAGTCTCAAAGGAAGCTGATGAAGCTAAGAGGCAGAGAAAGGTGAGGAAGCTGGTCTCTCTGGTCTCTGTATTCTGGGCACCAAGAACAGCCAGTGCAAAACCATAGAGATGAGGAGATACAGGTACAGCAGTACGACGACAGCAAGAGCATAGAGTGCAAAGAGGGCTAAGAGTAAAGAAGACGAAAAGGAAAGAAGGGAACAGGTTATGAAGATCTTTAAATGTCAGATGGAGAACTTGATATTTGCTCACGGAAGTAAAGGGGAACCATTAGAGTTTAATGAGTAGGGAGCTGACAATGCTTTAGGAAAAATCATTTTGGCAGTAGAGGATGGGTCACTTAGAGTGAGTAGAGACTTGAGACGGAGACCAATTGTAAAGCTATTGAAATGGTCTAGGCAACAGGTGATGGAGGCTTGAATGAGGGTGGAGGTTACAGGAGTAGAGAGAATAGGA
>NW_027187341.1:13017338-13032805 GCF_028583685.1 Petaurus breviceps papuanus | reverse complement strand
GTGATGTTAGGAAGGGGGAAATGACATTTGACAACAGATTAGATATATGTGGGGTGAATAGCAGTAAAGAGCCAAGGATGAGACTGAAATTGTGAATCTGACTCTCTGGGAGGATAGTGGCACTTTCCAAAGTAATAGGAAAGTTAGGAAGAGGGGACGGTTTTAGGGAAAAGAAAATTTCTACTTTGGACATGTTGAGTTTGAGTTGCCTGAGGTACATTCAATTTGAGATGTTCAAAAGTTTGGTGATTGCAGAGCTGGAATTTAACAGAAAGACAAGGGTTGGATGTCCAGATGGAGGAATGTACAGATACATGAATCATTTGCATAGAGATGATCACTGAACCCATAGGAGCTCATCAGGTCAGATAATATGAGGGAGAAGAATCCCAGGATGAAGAGTTGGGAGACAGTCATAGTTAGTGAATTATTATGTCTTCTGAATGGATGAAGATTCAGCTAAGGAGACAGAAAAGGAACAATCAGATAGGTAAGAAGAAAACAAAGAGAGATTAATGCTATAAAAAGCCAGACAGCAGAGAGTAGCTGGGAAAGGGTGACCAGCAATGTCAAATGCTGCAAACAGCTAAAGAAGGTTTAAGATTCCTAAAAGACCGTTAGATTTGGCAAGCTTGGAGATCTTTGGTAACATTGGAGTGGATTATATCATTGAATTATGAGGTCAGAAGCTCTATTTTAAAGGGAGAGAGGAGAGTCAGTGAAAGTAATAACTTTAGATGGCTTTCTCAAGGAGCTACCTATCAATTTAAGAGTAAAGGATAAGTACCTCTCCAAGTGATTCCTAACATCCAGGAAGGGACAGAAAAACTGAGTACAGAAAGATAAGGTACAGGCAAAACAATTATTCATAAATTAACTTATGACTTATTTTTAGCATTTGGTTAAGGTGCTTGGGATTTCCTCTGGGGACAGAATGACATTCTTTTTCCTTTGTTAAGTTTTTAGAAGCCACTAGATTTCCTGGAGTTTTATTCAGATTTCCCAGATGTTTCATTACTTTCCAGATAATACCCTGATCTCACAGAATTGGTCACTCTTCTCGAGATGTCAAAGAACTGTGGTTTTGTATATGCAACATTTCTGAGAACAGCTTTCAGTGAATTTCAGCTAGGTCCAAATTAGTGACCCAATTAGTGTATAAAATGAATCCTCTGAAATGGTGCTATGCATTTGAATTGTTACTATTTGAAGTTATAATAATGTAAAATATGGTAAATGGTCTCAACCTGATACAGATATGTAATTCAAATTCAAGTAATTAGATCACTTCTTGGGATTCTTTATTTGCACTAATTGGGACTTGGTTGGTGAAACTAAAAAATGGCTCAATCAGCCATCTACCAATGAAACAGTCTCCGTCATGAAGTATCAGAGGCAGCTGATGACACAATGCATAAAGCAATGGGCCTGGAGTGAGAAAAACCTGAGTTTAAAGTTGACCTCAGGAACTTACCATGTGACCATTTCATTAACCTCTATTTGCCTCAGTTTCCTCAACTGTAAAATTAGGATAATAATAGCACCTAAATTGCAGGGTTTTTGTGAAGACCAAATGATATATTTGTAAAAAGTACTTAGTACAGTGCCTGCCATATAAATGCTTTTTCCCTTCCCCTTCCCACCTACTAAGCTCCTTGTTACTGGACATGTTTAAGTAGAGTCTGGATGGTGATTCTTCAAGGACATTGCAGAAATGTTTCCTGCATTTGGTGAATAACTGGATATTACTTCTAAGGTCCCTTCCACTTCTAAGACTCTATAATTGTATGACTCTACCTTTAGTACTTCAGGATTCACAAAGAAGGAAGAGACTGGTTTTTGAGGAGGTGGACAGGTCTGTTTGCCAGGAATTTGGAGAGTATGGCAGAATCCTACATCCTTTTTCTTCTTTTGGTTCATCTTTCTCCTGTAGCTAGAAAGGAATAGAAAAGAAACAAATAATATAATTTCATTTTCAATGGATCCTTTATCTTTGGGTTATACCTGAAGGTGGAGAAAAGAAGAACAAGTAACTATATCTGTTATCGAATGATTAGCCCAGGATATGGTGAGCCAGTGCATCTCATCATCCCCCACATTCTGGTTAATTTTGCCACTTCCCCCTTCTTATTTCCCTTTACCATTGGTTCGGTAAGTCTCAGAGATCAATATTATATAGGTACTCCTTTTACTGAGCATGACTGATAACTTCTTGTTGTTCAGCCACGTCCAACTTTTCATGATCCCATTTGAGGTTTTCTTGCAAAGATATGGAATGGTTTGCCATTTCCTTCTCCAGCTCATTTTACTGATGAGGAACTGAGGCAAACAGGGTTAAGTGACTTGGCCAGGGTCACACAGCTAGTAAATGTCAGAGGCCAGATTTGAATTCAGTAAGATGAGTTTTCCTGGCTCAAGGACCGGTACTGTCTCCACTTCAACACCTAGCTGTCCTATGATAGCTTATAGTAAACTGCAAATGGCTGACCATCTTCCTTTGCTTTTTTCCTTTCTCAGAGATTCAAAATGAGAGGTCCAAAGCAGCTGTGACTAAGACTTGGCTGCTGTCAAGACAAGTAAATCAGGTAAAAATCTCTAATGATCTTCATTTGAGAATCTTCTTTTTCTGTCTTTTGGTGAACAAGGGAGAGGGGATTTAGGATTTAGGGGTCACTCTTTGGCTTTAAGACTACAGTAAAAACAAATATGTGAAATGTGCTTTGTGATCCAACATCTCAGACTATTGACAATCAATCAATCAATCAACAATCATTAATAACCACTTGCTATGCGTCAACTGTGCTAAGTACTAGGGATACAAAAACAAAAATGAGACATTCCCCATCCTCCAAGAGCTCAAGTTCTATCATAAACAATTCACCTACAAGTGGACTGAAGGGGTAAAAAAATCAGCTTTATGCTGCAGACCTACGTGTTATAAATGAGATTGAGCTGAATAGAGAATATTATTACCTTTTATCAACACAACAGAGTTAGTACTTGGGAAGTCTGCCAACTGATGGTCCAATTGCCCAGGAAGAGAAGACCCAGGCCTTAGATTTTGAGTCCACTTGTAATTCTGAGACCTTGGGGGAAAAAAAAGAATTCACTTGTGTCCTGTCCTGTATCCATTACAGAAAATTGTAAATTAAACTAGAAATGTTTTATTATTGCTGTTCTCCTTTGGAGTGGACTATGGGCACCATGCTGGCTGTGATACATTTTACTTTAAAGGCATTCTGATTCAAGCAGGCATCTGTATCATCTTAACATTCCTTCCCCATTTTCTGGTCCTTTAGAGCAGAGGTGAAGTATTTTCAGAGCCAAAAACACTTCTCTGCTCCTGCAGTTCTACAGGATCTCTGGCCACATTTTCTTTCCTGGGAAAGTGAATTCTTAGATCATACAAACTTTTCCTAGGTCATTTCTGAGTAAATATTAGTTTTTCTTTTTGATAACCCAATGGCTCATAGCCAATGAACTTTGAAGGAAACACTTGGGAAAACATACACATGTTACCTATATAACATTTGATAAATTAATCTAATAAGGCTTACCTTGTTTTACAAGTTACCTTTCCTCTGAAATTTGTTTTAAATTCAATTTCTCCTCAGGATCTACAGCTCAGTTCCCTTCTTGGTCTTTCCTTTTGGTACTCATGATGGTAGTGTTTGATTCTGTTGACAGCTTAATATCCTAGCAACATTGTGAGGCAGGAAAAAAATCAGCTGGTGCCCTAACTTCCAAGCATCTGCCCACCTTTTTCTTGCTGTTTTCTTTACCCAATGTGATCAATCATTTTTGAGTCAAGAAATAAATCAATTAGCAATTATTTATGATGCTCCTACTATGTCCTAAGTGCTGGGGATATGCATTAAAAAGTGAGAATAAAAAATTGGGGGAATTAGGCAAAGCCTCCAGCAAGAGTAAATAATTGAACTGAGTCTTGAAGGGAGTTTTTAAGAGGCAGAAATGAGGAAAGAAACATTTTAGGAATGAAAGGATGCACTGTAAAAAGGCACATGGGGGTGGGGGAGTCGGGGAGAGATGGAATGTAGTGAAACCTCTGCCTCAGTTTTCTCAATTGGTTGGAATGTAGAGTGTCAGCATTAGAAGGTGCTTAAACTCTGCATTATTGATTGAAGATTGGGCAAAACACGTGGACACCATGTCTGGAGATAGAATTGTGAACCAAAGAAGACCAAGAATTCCAGCAACATCCCCTCAGAATGGATTTATTCCTAAATTTGGTTTCATATACTGTCTCTGCTGCCTATTACCTATGTGACCCCCAGCAGGTCCTTTTGTCTCCCTGGGATTCCCATTTCTTCACCTATAAGGTGAAGTGGTTGGACAACATGATGTCTAGGGTTCATTTCTAATTGTAAATCCTAGGATCTGATCTCCTTTCCATCTGCTCCTCTCTCCCACTGTCCTTTCTTCTCTCTACCTAGTCCTGGCATTCTACTCTTTGACAGGGAAAACAACAAAGAACCAAAACCCATAACTCTTGTTTTGCTTTTCAAGTAAATGAATTGGAGTAAAATGCTGCTCCCTTTCCCTTCTCTCCTGACTTTATAATGGCATGCTGATGTTTTTTTTTCCTCTTTCCCTTTGGTCAATAAGGTGAAGAAGGGGTCATGGGGGCCTCATAGAGGTTGTTGAATAAAACAATTTGAGAACCAATCAGTGTATTGGGATGGGAGGAATTGGAGCAGTCCTCAAATGAGGAGGAAAAGGTTCCCTGGAAGACCTGATGTTCAGAAGCACAACAGGGTGGTAATGGAAAGCAAAATTCACCCCAGAGGCACAATAGGCATCCTCCTCACTACGGGGCCATGCAGTGTTAATTGAATGAATGAATGAATGTAGTAAAAACCAAAAGTGTTTTCTCACTTTCAGAGAATCTCAGAATGGGAAAAGATCTAAAACTTTAGAGTGGGGAAGGACCTTAGAAATCATCATTGGTTTCTCTCTCTCTCTCTCTCTTTGTCTGTCTGTCTCTCTTTCTCTCCCTCTCTCTCTCTCTCTCTGTCTTTCTCTCCTCTCTCTCCCTCCCTCTCTCTCCCTCCCTCTCTCTCTGTCTCTCTCTCCCTCAGTCTCTCCCTTTCTCTCTGTCTCTGTCTCTCTCTCCCCCCCCCCCACTCACTCCCCCTTAAATTACTTGATTTTTTCCTCTATAAAACGGAGATAATAATAGCACCCACCTTACTGGGTTATGAGGCAGCTAGGCAGTACAATGGACAGAGCACTGAGCCTGGAGTTAGGAAGACTTGAGTTCTAATGTGACCTCATGTCCTATCTTACGTGACTCTGGGTAATTAATCTAACCTCTGTTTCCCTCAATTTCCTCACCTGGGAAATTGAGATAATAACAGCACCTCCCTTGCAGGGTCGAAGTTAAGACCACATAAGGTAATCATTGCAAGGTGCCTAGCACCAATGCTTGGCACATAGCAGCTGTTACATAAATGCTTATTCTCTTCCTCTTGTTATAAGGATCAAATACGATAACTTTTGTAAAGCTCTTTGTAAGCCTTAAAGTGCTATATAAATTCTTGTTGTTATTCAGTCATTTCAGAAAACCCATTTAGGGTTTTCTTGGCAAAGATACAGAAGTAGTTTACCAGTTAGTTCCTTCTACAGCCCATTTTACAGATGAAGAAACTAAAGCAAATAGGGTTAAGTGACTTGCCCAGGGTCACACAGTGACTAAGTGTTTGAGGCCAAATTTTAACTCAGATCTCCCTGATTCCAGGCCTGGCATTCTATCCACTGTGCTACCTGACTGCTCCTAGCCATTATTATTCTTATGATTATTGGTCCAATGATTCCCTTCTTTTTCAAGAATAAGAACCCCTTACAAATGTATATATATTTAAATCTCATGGATTTGCACATATTTGTAATTGTATTGTTTGAAAATATAAAGTGGCAAGGAGCCACCATCAACAAAGGACCAAGTTTAAGTGAATTTGAAGTTTATTACATACAGTAGCATCTGTATATATTTGAGAAATAATAACATGTGTAGGACAATACTTGATTCTCACATGAATTTATGACTCCTTAGCCTCACAGCTATCAATCTAGGCAAATCTTTCCTTTTATAGGTGAGGAAACTTAATCCCCACAGTAAGCAAAGGCCTTGCCTAAGGTTACACAGAACAGAGAGTTCATTATTAGTCTAAGTCTTCTAACTCCAAAGGCAGGCCAATTGTCTTTCTTTTCCACTGTCCCATGTTGCCCGTACTATACCAGGTTGTTTCTTCTTTTTTTTATTTAATTTAATTTTGTTGGTTACATTTTAAGTTCCAAATTGTCTCCCTCTCTCCTTCCTCACCCCACACTGGAGAAGGCTACCATTTGACATAGATTATATCTATATCAACATCTATGTTTACATGTATGTCTAAATCTACACCTATATATATATATATTTATGTCTATGGGTATGTCTATGTATGTCTACATCTATATCTATGTCTATATCTATATCTATGTCTATCTTTATGCTTATGTCTATGTCTACCTCTATGTCTTTGTCCATCTATCTGCTATCTATCTATCTACCTATGTATGTATATATGTATCTATTTATCTATCTACTTATGTATGCATGTATCTGTCTAATTATCTATATATATGCATCTACTTATCTATCTACCTATGTATGTATATATCTAACTACTTACCTATGTATGTATGTATCTATCTATCTATCTAACCAGACTAAGCATACTTCTATCTTGCATCAGTTCTTTCTCTGAAGGTAAATAACATCTTCCTTCATAGGTCCTTTGTTTGGATTTGAATATTTATAATACTCAGCATAGCTTAGTCACTCACAGTTGTTCTTTGAACAATATTGCTGTTACTGTATACAACGTTCTCTTGGTTCTTCTCTTTTCACTCTTCATTATTCCATACAAATCTTTCCACGTTTTTCTAAAATCAACCTGCTTGTCATTTCTTATAATATAGTAATATTCCATCATAATCATATACAATTTATTCAGTCATTCTCCAACTTATAGAAATTCCCTCAATTTCCAGTTCTTTGCCACCACAGAGAGAGCTGATATAAATATTTTAGAACATATAAGTTCTTTTTCTTTTTTCCTGATCACATTGAGAAATAGACCTGGTAGTGGTATTGCTTATCCACAGTTTTACAACTCATTGGGCATAATTCCAGATTGCTCTTCAGAATGGTTGGATCAGTTCACATTCCAACCAACAGTGTATTCGTATCTTAGCTTTTTCATATCCTCTTCAACATTTGTCATTTATACCAAACTGTTTCGAAGAACTTACTTCGTTTGTTCTTCCACTGCTATGTAGGAATCTGTTTCTAACTGGATGGTTATCTAGCCTTTGCTCTAATACTTTTAGTAACAGGCAGTATACTTTCTTAAAGAGGCACTTCGTTTCATTTTTAAATAGATCCAGTTCGCTAGGTTTATATAAAATCCAGGTCCCTTCTCAGTATTTCCTCACTCGTGATCCCCTCACACCTAGTCTCTCCTTTAAAAAAAATTTTTATTACAAATTTTTATTATAACTTACAAATATTACAAATATTTATTATAA
Organism: Petaurus breviceps papuanus; assembly: GCF_028583685.1. Lineage (NCBI taxonomy): Eukaryota > Metazoa > Chordata > Mammalia > Diprotodontia > Petauridae > Petaurus > Petaurus breviceps. The sequence continues at coordinate 13,025,212 of NW_027187341.1, read as the reverse complement.
AATTTTATTACAAATTACAAAAATTACAAATCTTTATTGCAAAAAGTACTTAAAGCCTATTTTGTTGTCCTTAACATTTTGTGGTCACCTCATCCCATTCTGGACCATACTCTCCTTGCTATTATTTCTTCTAAGTCATGCTATTCTTGTTACCCATATTTGGCTTCAAATCTTTTCCTTCCATATGGTATACATGTGGTCTGCTGTTAGATTTAACTGAAGGCAAATTTGTGACGTAAGAAAACTTCATAACTAGCGTCCTTTCCATCTTTTGTATTAGTAACCCCTTTTCTGTCTTTAGGAAACTTCTTTACCAAATACCTCTCCTGAGTCCCATTCAAAAAAAAAAGTCAAAATTTTATTTTGTGTTCCATTCCTGGTTTCAGCTGACTGTTAATTAATACTCGACAAGGTATAAACTGATAATTGAAATGTTAGCTGATAACTAAGGTGTGATCCCACCTAGAGATTTTTTGCATTTTAAAAAAGAACTCTTGCAGAGAGAGAAATCTTTCAAAATTGGTGAGAATGAAGGTATGTTGATGAAGCTGAGGCAATGTTTTTAGCTGGGGTTGAGGCAGGAGGTCCTGCCAAGCCATCCCTTTCAAATCATGTTTTTGGAGTTATAAGGGGCTTAGAAATTCTCTAGAAATCCTCTTCTTTTTGTAGAGAAGGAAACAAGACAAGTCACTAATTGAGACGATGGTAAAGCGAGGAATTTGGGCAGCTAGCTGTCAAGAAGACATCTCAGATACTTCCTAACTGTGTGACCCCTGGGTAAGTCATTTAATCCTGTTTGCCTCAGTTTCCTACTCTGTAAAAAGAGCTGGAGAGGAAATGCCAAGCCAATCCAGGATCTTGGCCAAGAAAACAAAGAACAGGGTTATAAAGAGTCAGACTGGACACAATTGAACAATGACAACAAAGCCAGGATTCATATCTAAATCCACTGTCTTGTCACTATGCTGAGCTTGGCTGCCATTTCTAACCTCTTGGTCAGTTCTGCTCCTGTTTCCTAAGAAATCACTCCTGTCCTTACTCTGTTTCTTTGAGAATAGAAAGTTGGCAGGGCACTGAGAAGTCATTTATTTATCATTTTAGTATTTTGTTCTCTGTGCCATTCACCACAAAGCAAACCCCAAGTAACTTTTCCCAAGGGTCTACAACTTGGAAGGGCTGAAAAAGAGAGCCCTTTGTTAAAGTTCTTGAACTATGTCTCCTATTCGTAAAGAAAGTCAGATGGAAACTACCAGCCATGGGGTTGCAAGATATTGTATTTCATCATCTCTACCATAGACATTTTTCCCCTTTGAGAAACACAGGATGGTAATTAAATGCTGGGTACGCTGTTAACCTGGTGACATAATGAATAGAAAGTATATGGAAAACAATAGCTGAAAAGACTTGTCAGGGAGGTGTTAAATGAATCTCCAGATTTATCTTATTACAGTCCCTGCATTTTTAACCCTATTCATTGCCATCCTTGATCATAGGACCATTTGATAATAAAGATATAGGGACTTTAGACATTATTCCAGTTCATGCCTTTCATTTCATTTCATGAGGAAACTGATGGTTTGAATGACACACTAGAAGTAACACAGCTAGTTAATGAAAGAGCCAAGATTGAAATCCAGATCTTCTCACTCTGTCAGGCATTCTTACCATCCCCCATGATACTCTCTGCCCCCCACTAGTCCACTGATCTTAGGCTCTCTGCCAGGAGTGTGTTTGTAAATGTTTAACAATCAACTCTCATGTTGAGGGGAAGGTATGTACACATGACATACTTTTAAGTTTAATCCAAATGATTAACATTTTCTCCATCACTTTCTCAAGTCTAAATAATCAACAAAACAATAAACCCATCTCTGATTTGTATTCAATTTGGTTCCCAATTTCTGAAGAGTAAATGGTCACACTGAACATTTTAACAACTGGCTCTGTTTAGCTGGCTCTGGCACACCCATGCCCAAGCCTCAGTTCTGACAGCTATAAAATGAGAGGGTTGTATCAGATGATCTCTACAGTTCCCATAGTCTATGATTCTACAATTCTATGATTTATCTCTTTTTCTTCAGCTTCTATGTCTTTGGTGTAATGGGAAAAACCCCAGGCTTGGAGTGAAGGGATCAAGGTTCTAAGTTTCATCTTTAAAATTGACTCACTATGGGACTTTCAGTAAATTACCTAAAGCATCACTTATGTCATTGGTAAAATGAGAAGGTAGAGTGTCTCGTGTACCTCTTCCTACTCTAAAATCCCGATTATACCACGAGAGGTATGGAGTGAATAGGGTAACAAGCTAAGGGAAGTGAGTCAGAGGAGGTTAGGGAAGCCACATGTTTTCAGCAACATTTTGAAGCAGGAAAGGATGTCGTCTGGTGGACATGAGAAGAAAGGCCACTCTTGGTGGAAAAAGCAGGAACAAATATACCTCTGTGGCAGGAGTGAGTAGACCATGAAAGATGAGGGCATGTGGATCTTTATGGAACTGAGAGAAAAAAGTCACCTTTAAATGAAAACATTTGAAATTTTCACCTTTAGACCCACATGTACAAAAATATTTATAGCAGCCCTTTTTTGAAGCAGCAAAGAATTGGAAATTGTGGGGCTACTCATCCATTGGGGAATGAACAAGTTGTGGTATATGAATGTAATGGAATACTATTGTTCTGTAAGAAATGATAAGCAGGTGGATTTCAGAAATACCTGGGGAGACTTATATGAACTGATGCAGAGTGAAATGAGCAAAACCAGGAGAACATTGTACATAGTAACAGTCACATTGTACCATGATCAACTTTGATAGACTTAGCTCTTCTCAGTAATGCAATGATCTAAGACAATTAGGGATTCATGATGGAAAATGGTGTCTACATCCAAAGAAAGAACTGTCAAGTCTGAATGCAGATTAAAAGACACTATTCTCTCTCTCTTTTTTCTTTCTTGTGGTTTTTACTTTTTGTTCTTATTCTTCTTACACAACATGACTAATGTGGAAATATATTTAATATGATTGTACATGTATAACTTATGTCAGATTGTGTGCCTTCTTGGGGGAAGGAGAGAGGAGGGGGGGAGAAAAAAATTTGTAACTCAAAATCTAGTAAAAGTAAATGTTGAAAACTATCTTTGCATATAATTAGAATAAATAAAATACTATTGGGGGGGGGGGAAGAAATTTGCACCTTTAGTTTTGAAGGCTGTCTATACCTATAGAGGACCACAGGCCAGTGGGACGCTGACCCTGATGGCTGAATAAGCCCTCTCAGCTGAAGAGCCTGCTATCAGGCCTGGGATCGGTTCCCCATCCCGAAGGAAGGAGCTCAAACACACAGGTGTGAGCATTATGTTCTTGAGATAAGCATGGTTTATACCCCTGGCCTGGGAACAAAGAAGTGAGCAGTGTCCTCAGGGGAAGACAATTAGCAAGCGTTCTATAAAAGCTTGCACTTGGGGTAATAAAATTGGCTCTATTTTCCACCACTCTCAGAGTCCTGTCTCTTTTGCATACTCTCTCAGCCTCTGGGTAAGCAACTCTTTTTCAGCCCTGTTGCAGGATGGCAGGGCTCCCCACATATACCCGCAGATGGCATATGTTAGCCTTTTAGTTTGAAGCAGAGGGAAGGAGCTATTTCATTTTTTTATCTTTATAAACTCAATATCCAGCGCAGTCCCTGACACATAATAGGTGGTTAATAAATGCATGTTGACAGAGGCAATTAGAAGGCACAGTGATTGCAGTGCAGGCTTGGAGTCAGGAAGACTTGAGTGTAATTCTTGCCTCAGAAATTTATTAGAGATGGGACTCTAAGTAAGTCACTTCCAGGAGGCCATGGTTCACACTTTGGAGTCATCTTTGACTCTTTCCTTGGGTAGCTAGGTAGGAGAGTAGAGTGCCAGGACTAGAGTCAGGAAGACTCATATGCCTGAGTTCAAATCTGACCTCAGGCACTTACTAGCTGTATGACCCTGGGCAAATCACTTAACCCTGATTGCCTCAGTTACCTCATTTGTAAAATGAACTGGAGAAAGAAATGGTACATCATTCCAGTATCCTTGCCAAAACAAACAAACAACAACAACAACAACAACAAAAAAACCCAACCCACGTTGGGTGGCAAAGAGTCAGACATAATTGAAAACATCTGAACAACCAAAAATAACTCTTTCCTCACCCTCAATCTCCATATACAATTAATTGTCAAGTCTTGTTGATACTCCATGACCACCTTCATGTCTGCTCCATTCTCTCTGTTCCAAAGCCTCTCTTCCAGTTCAGGTTATTATCACCTCTTGCCTGGATTAGTCTCCTAATGGCTTTTTTTCTCTCCTTTTCAATCTGAACTCTGCAAAGCTGCTAAACTGATATTTTTAAGCTAAATATCTGACCATATCACCCCTCCCCCCATCCAAAAGCTTCAATGGCTTTCTATGGACTCTTAGGATAAAATGTTAACTTCTCTGCCTAGCACTTAAAGCCTCCCACAAACTGACTCCTACCTACCTTTCCAGTCTTATTTCATGTTATTCCCCTTCCTCTACTTTACATTCCAATTGGTCTGACCTGCTAGTATTTTCTGTACATGAGGTTTTGCCTCCTGTTTCCCAACTTTGCCCAGATGGTCCCTCTTGTCTGAAATGTACTCATTTCTCATGCCCATCCTATAGATTCCCTAACCTCCCTTTAAGTCCCACCTCCTACACAAGGTCTTTCCTTTTTGGCTATCATCAGCTCTCAAAATTACTTTAGACTTCTGGGTCATGTGACCAATAAGATTGTGGGCTTGACACTTTTCCTTCATTTGTCTCTGAGGAATAATCAGACATCTTAAGAAACAGTGGGTATTTTTTCAGATTGCAAAAATTCTTTCATTCATGAAGCATTTCCTTCATTTCTACCCCTATTCTTACTCCTGGGAGTTAGAGAACTTCTATGCTTCAGAGTTAAGTGGTAAAAAGATCTAGGCTGGTGAACTGTGAATTGCTCAATACAGGAGAAGACTGAGATGCTTTGAGACATAGCCTCCAGGGAAACCATCTTCAGAAGAGAGGGAGTCAGAATATGTGCAATAGGAGAAAATGGGGGTGGGGTGGGGAGACAATATAATATATATTATTTTAAAAGCAAAATATTTTGTGGCTTTTTGCTTCTGGCAAAGCTGCTGGTTATTTTATGGCTTTTATAAAAGTAAAATGGAAAAATCTTAATCCGTGTGTTTGATCAGTGAACTATTTTTTTCCTGTTTTCAAAAGGAATGAGAAACAGCTCCTCATTGTATGGATGCATGTCTCATTGGGAACTCAGAAGAAATCACCAGGGCCATTCATTGGTGATGTTAGTCAAGATCTAACTTCAGAGTCAAACTCTTTACAAATAAGGAAAATGGGTATGAAGTTGTGACTGGACTTGTACATATTTTTAATCCCTACAGCCAGTACAAGCAAGAACTTCACAATTTTAACAAGTGCTTACCTACAGACAAAGAACTGGAGCCACTGACTCAATGACATTAAGAAAACCATCCTAGAAATCTGATTTGGTTCACTTTCCTTAGTAATCTATAGTAGGCCATAAGAACCAACTGAATAAAGACTAGACTGTTTTCCAGTTCAAACACCTCTGATGGCCAGTAATATTTGCTAAAAGAAAATTAGAAAAAGCAATAACTCTTCCGTGGCTCCAACAAGAGTCTGGAGATAGGAAGAATGTTCTCCTTTCACACTCTCCCTCCTGCCCCCAGTCCATTTTCTATATGTGGTAACTGAAGTCTGAAAAGGCTGGGTCTAAACGAGGCCGGTTCCTTGGTAGTTTAAGCTCAATACCAGAAAAAATAAGACCCTCAAAGGTCATTCTATAATTAATAGCCATAGCAGATAGGTATTCATCTAGGATAAGCATCGAGAACAACACCTTGAGCTCCAGCTAAGCAAACCTCCCTTGCCTGAACTACCTAATAACTCCTAACTTGCAGAACTATTGTGAGGAACAAATGAGATGATGCTTGTAAACTGTTTAGCACAGTGCCTGGCATGTGATATATTCTATATAAATGCTTATTCTCTTTCTTCCCTTACCCCTTACCCCTTACCCAAAATTACCCAAAAGTCAAAAAACAGAGTCTACCTAGAACTCCTCATGAGTCTATTATACTCAGTAAATAAACATTTATTAAGTACCTACTATGTGTCATGGACTGCGCCAAGTTCTGGGGATGTACTTAGGTGAGGAAGGGGTGATACCAACAGTTTGAGCCTTCATTTGGCTGACCCAACAAAGTCTTAAGGAATGTGTCAATTCCTTTTAGGGAAAAATTAGCCTAACTTGCGTGGTGGGAGGGGTTATGATATTGCTCCTACAAAAGGAAAGGACTTGTTCAGGGCCAAAACCAACTACTTAGCACCACAACCAGCATTGGCCCAATTGGACTCTTCCAAACTCCATATTCTGGCTTGTTGTCTTATCCCTGATCTCTTGTCTATTTTTCTAGGAAGGAAGACCCTGAGCTTTTATCTTCCTCATGGGTAAAAATTTCTTACATCCAACTGAAATCTTTGTTGCTTTGAACATGTTGCTCTTTTTTTTCTTTTCACGTTATAACTCGGCAATAAGAAAAGCAAAACAGAAACAGAAGAAAATCGTCATCTTGTGCCATTTCAGTGAGGAAGAACAGGTGACTGAGCAATGCAATTAGCAGTAGTGATGAGCGATCCCATTTACACAGTGTGTTACAGTTCATCAAGTTGCCTCCTGACAGCAGCATGAGACTGCTACCATGCCTGGCATGCTTCTGTCTCTTAGCTTCCTTCATAGCTCATCTCAAGTGCCAGGCTCTTCATGAAGCCTTCCTTGGTTTCCTAACCCTTTTTTTTATTGCCCTCTGCCCTCCTGCTCCAAACACTCAGTATTCACTTTGCATATACTTTCCATTGACTCACCAGCACTGACCATTTCCCCTCAGCAAGATATGATTCCTGAAGGGAGGGACTGTTTTGTTTTTGCCCTGGTATGTTCCAAACCTTGCAAATAGTAGGTGCTTAATAAATGCCTTTTGAATTCCTTTTCTGTGCATTCATTCTGTTCATTCACTAAATATTTTGTGACTAGTGGTGTCTTTGTGCCCTTGTTCACATTGTCTTAGGTATCTGAGATCCTCTCAGCTCTCCCTTCCATTTGTTCAAAGTCTATTCATTCTTCTAGGTTCAGTTCAAACATGAACTTCCTTCTAATGAACTTGTCCAGACTATCTTCTTTTACATCAGTCTTCCTTTCCTCAGAACTTCTGCACTGCTTAGAGGCTATACTACACGATTTAGCACTTAATTGCATTCTGTTGTATGATTTACTGTAGTTTCAATGTATGTTAATCATGTCTTTCTAGCTGTCCTAGCAAGCATTAAGTCCTATGTCTATTTTTTTATCCCTCATTGTGCCTAGTTCAGTGCTGGGTATATAATATATACTCAGTAAAGACAGTTTGGTCAATTGACATTCTCCCTTAAAATTCATTGGACCAAGCTTTGGATAAATCACTGCCAGAGCCTATAAAACATTACCCTATGTGGTTAGTTTTCAACAGCTATCTTTTACTAATATCCATGCTGCTCTGGAGCAAGAGAGACTAAAAATACAACTATTACAGAGGAATCCTCTTGTAATGAGTTGGTGAAAGTGATTTCTGCAATAGGGTAGGGATGGTGAACCAGTAATGAAATGAAAATGGAAAATGGAAAAAAGTGTGTGTTTGTGTGTGTGAGGAAAAGAGACAGAGAGAGAGAAAGAGAGAGAGAGAGAGAGACAGAGAGAGGGAGGGAGAGAGAGACAGAGAGAGGGAGAGAGAGAGAGAGAGAGAGAGAGAGAGAGAGAGAGA
>NW_027187341.1:12955881-13016938 GCF_028583685.1 Petaurus breviceps papuanus | reverse complement strand
CGGAGAGAGAGAGAGAGAGAGAGAGAGAGAGAGAGAGAGAGAGAGAGACTTGCTTTAACTGCATTTTCAGAGACATTGAACAGCTACAACTTTCATGGAAGTTTCATATATCATTTTGAAAAATAATGATGTACAATTTTGTCAATAGGTATGCATGTTGCAAAATTAAGTCAAAGGTATGATTATAGTGGGTTAAAATAATAAACTATTCTTTAGTAAAGTCATCTATGGAACTAAATGACTTTGTTTCTCTTAATTACAAGAAAGGCAGTATGGTATAGTGGATAGAGATTTGGCCTGAGGGTCTAGAAGACCTTTCTGTGTTCAGGTCTGTAGCAGCAAGCACCCCAAGTGCGTCCTCAGGGTTTGCTGCCCATACAGGTTCTTGGATCTGCTTTGATAAAGGAAAGCAACTCAAAATGGGTTAACAAGCTTACTTTAATCAGTCAGACATATATTGTTTACCTTGTTCAGGAGGAAAGGTCAGCACCCCGAACTTCAGAATACACAGACAGAATTATCAAGACAGAAACAGATCAAGTACACAGCTTTCCAAACTGTCCAACCATTACATCCATACCCAGTCAACATCTGGGTTTCTACATCTGGGTTTTTCAAAGCCGGGGGACTCTCAACAACGGCTTCCCATAATTCAGATCAAATCACAGAACACTTCTCAAAGTGAGTCCCCAAAACAAAGCTACACATCAGGGCTTATATAGCCTTCTCCTGGCTCAGAGAATGTAACAACCTTATTGACTCACTGGCCAATCAAGAAGTATCTACTGAAAAACAAACCTCCCTCCCCAGGCTTCAGGTGCATTTTAGCCTAGGGGCAGGGAAGATCTTCCAAATTTGCATTCCCATTACAAGGTCTTGCCTCTGAATCATACTGGCCATGTGACCCTGGGTATATCATGTAAACTTTCAGTGCCCCAGGCAACTCTAAATCTATAGTTGCAGAACAGTTGCTAAGCTGCCTGGATAGAGAGAAATCCTTAAATAGAGCTTCTTACACTGATGAAATTACAAATACAATTTTAAATTTATATTATCAGAGCTCTTTTTTATTAATCAGTTAGTGTCAATTCTACTTGTGTCTCCCTTTGGCAAAAAAAAAAACAAAAAAACAACTTAATAATAACAGCAAATCACACCTTAGCTCTAGCCAAGAGGCTACTTAGCCTATATTTACATCATTACCTATATACCTCTCTCACCATCTCTTTCTTTCTATTTGTTCTTAACATCACCCATATTTTTTCAGTATTAAAACTAAATTCCTTTCTTGGTTTCTGGCCATTGTATTTATCTTTTTCTAAATTGTAAAGGTAACAATAATCAGATGTGTTGCTCTACCTTCCAAAGCATTTTAAATTGGACTCCCCCCTCTAAGTCCCTTGTTCAAAGTCAAAGAGAGCAGGCTTTAGGGAGTAGTGATTTTCTATCTTGTCATTAATCAATAACTTATGATCATTTGGGGGAAAACTGGAATTTTTAAGAAATCAAGCTAGCAACTTCACTGAGCCCCATGAGGTTATAGGTAATTTCGTGGATCTCAAAAATCAAGTTTTCCATTTTGCAAACCTGAAGTTTCTTCTTTCATTTAAAATCTCAATGGTTTCCAACTTTATCACCTCCATAAATCATAGTAAATGATTCTGGGAGTTTGTTTATTTGCTTAACCACCACAGAAAAAGCTTACTCTAGTGACTGAATGACAGATGGAGAGTAGAGTGTTTGACCCAATCTGGGGCCCTGAACTTTCCCTGGAATAATTCCTAATTCATGGATTGGGTTTTGAAACTGTAGGGGCAGGTGTCTTGGGGAAAGATAATGAGTCATGTGGACCTTTCACTTCTAAATTGAGTCCTTGAATGTGCCCCAGTTTTATAGGACTGAATATTGTTTGGTTATGGCTTGTAATAAAGAGATATCTGTACCACAAAGGGAGGTCTCACTAGGGTAACCACAGAATGGATGTAAAATTATCACCATGAGCTTTCTCAAGCAAATACAAGTGGGAATTCAGAATCTCAATCAGCTCTGCATCTTTTCTTCAGAGAGCAGGCAATCACTCTCTTGAATTTTATGAGTTGTGAACTTGCTTAGAAACAATACAAAAGCACACAAGCTCCTTGATGCATTATTTGGACCAGCAAACAGGATTGACTAGTCCATACTGAAGGATGGTTCCTCCAGCCCAGCCCTTTGTTTGACTCCTAAGAAGTGACAGATCAGTGCGACAATTAGGGGCAGGGTCTGATCCAGGAGGCCAAAAATGGTGGTCCAGAGAGTACTGGGAGATGTAAACAGAAGCCACTGCCACTCAGTGGAAGAGTACATTCAGAGAGGGAAGGGGAGCTGTTCAGAAGTGTCATAAAGGGTCCTTTTTAGTTACCCTCTTACAGGTCAATAACTACATTTTCAGGACATGGAAAGTTTATGGCAGCCAAGAAAGCTAAGACAATCTTGGGTTGCATTCCAGTAATAAAAAAAGAGGCCACCATACTCTTCATTTCTGGGTACCACATTTTATGAAAGACTTGTATGCTAGAGAGTATCCAGAGGAAGGCAATGGAATGATGAAGGAATTCAAGTTCTTGCCATATGAAGACTGACTAAAGGAGCTGGGCACATTAACCTGGGGGAAAAGAAGACGGTGGGGATGGTTTTGGGGGTAGGAATGGTACAGAACAGCTGCATAATAGTATTTTAAAGGCTGTCCGATAAAAGATGGATTATGCTTGATCTGTTTTTCCCAAAATATGTGTAATTCTCCATTGTGGCCCTCAGTGACTGGAAAGCCAGGAATGTTAGATTTTGCCCCATCCCCAGGGTTTCCTGGTATCCTTAAGGAAGTTTTGGTTGTCTCTCTGCTGATGGTGTTCGTCCAAGTGCAAGAGGGGTCTCCCCACCCCAGTTATGTTTAACAACTAACAATTGAGTTAGTATTTCCAAGGAAATATTAATCATCAATCATCAATATATGAAGTTAATGTGAGAGGCATGATTCCCCACTCCTGCTAATACCACCTCAGTCTATAGGGAATGGAAGAGGTTAAATTCATAGCTCAGCTGAATCCCAATAAAGCCTAGTCCCAGTTCCAAGTCCAAAAACCCACTCAGACTTGAGTCCCAGACACCCTGAACTCCCTGGTCAACTGGTTGGCTTCAACGTCTCTCCTGGAACCCAACAACCCGAGTGCCATTACTGAAACTCCCTGATCAATGGGGATTACTACCTGCACCTAAAACTAAGAAGGACAAAGGAAAATGGAAACAATTACCTATGGATTCATTTCTCTGAGCTAGATAAAAGAGGGAAATAGAGGAAGGCAGTTCTTTTCTCCTCTCACCAGTCTACCACCATTTCCTCAGCTATAGAAAGCATAAAATAATAGCACCTACCTCACAGGGTGATTGGGATAATCAAATGGAATAATATTTGTAAAACACTTATCATCATGCCTGGTACACAGTAGGTGCTTAATGAATTCTTATTTTCTTTCCTTCCTAATAAAAACTTGATTGATTGATTAATTGACTGATACATTGTGGCGATGTTATGTCTCATAGGAAGAAGAAAGAAGTATTTGTAGTTTCAAAATGTTGTCAGTCAGTCAAGAAGCATTTATTTAAGCATTTATTATGTGCCAGGCACTGTGCTAAGCACTGGGAACATATATACATGCATGCATGAATATATGTATATATATATATATATATATATATATATTAAAGACAAAAAGTAGTTCTTGCCTTCAAGGTGATTATGTTTTAAATGGGAGAGACATAAATAACTAGGTAAATAAAAGATGATCTATCTATTGTTAACTTGAAAGTTTGGTTAAAGGAAAACAACAGGCTAGGTGATATACATTCTTATCATTTATTCCCTTAAAGCTAGGAGATACATGTACATGGAGCCAAAACCTAAATTCTGACTATCTGAACAAAAGAATGAGAAAGCTTAAATACATTTTAGAACTATCCCAATTGAGGATGACTGTGTCACTCAAATTTATGATCGCCATATGTTTACTATCCACACCATGAGAAAGGAAGTTTCTTTGACAAGACAAGAGACAAAGTAGGGTAAGACTTGGAATTTATGATGTCAAGATGTCTCTGTTTTCGTCTTGTATGGAGTCTGTCCCCAAGATAAGAGAAATCCCACTACTCAGTCTTATCTGGTCTTTGAAATTGCTGACACAGAAAAAGGCATTTTTAAAGTAAAACAAAGCAGCCTGTTTGATTATTTCAGGTTTTTGCTCTTACTGAGATCCAAAAATGATATTTCATTATTTAAAATGATAATTATTGTCGCTATCTATCATCTATCTCTATCATATCATATATCATACCATACCATACCATATCTATCTATCTATCTATCTATCTATCTATCTATCTATCTATCTATCTATCTATCTATCTATCTATCTATCTATCTTCTGCCTATAGATAGATATAGGTATAGATATATATTTAATGGAAACTGATCTGAGAGAAGTCACTAAAATCTTACGGAATTGGGCCTTGAGTTGAGTCTTGAAGAGTCAAGGCAGCAAGGAGACATAGGTGAGGGGAGCCGGCAGGTCATTCCAGGTGTAGGAGGCAGTCAGTAGGATGGGTGAATAGCATGTCATGTTCAAAGAATTGCAAGTAGGTCATTGTGGTTGGATCTCAGTATGTGTGGAAGGCAGTTAAGTGCAGGGGGAAGCTTAATTTCTAATTGATTTTCTTACTTGGAGAAACTGGAAGAAATGAACAGAAACCTTTCAAAAACTCAACCACAAATGTTTCTTCCATAGGAAGGTTTTTCTAAAGTACTGTGCCTTTTGTTTTTTCCAAACCTCTTAGCCAGCCATGGAACAAACTGTGTCAACACTTTTCAGTTCTGAGTGAGATTATAGGGAATGGGAGAGGAAGAGGAGGGAAGGAGGAAGCAATCTGTTTTCCTTATGTGATCTTATTCTTGAATTTTGCATAGTGTCTGGCATATAGCAGGTGCTTAATGAAGGCTTTGATTGATTGATTGATTGAGTGAGTGAATGAATTAAGATGTAGTTGGCTTTGTTTTCAACTGGCTCTGATATTGATTCTTGTGGAGTAGAGAAAGAGGTAGGAATAAAACTCTGTCCCACTGTAGACACACTGGAGTCAGGACCAGGGAATCAGAGCCAAGTTTGTGGACAGCTTGAAGGGAAATCTGAGGAAGAGCAGTTTGAAGACAGCAGTCTTGCGGAGCCATCGAATCTTGGTGGTGGTTCATTGCTAGCTTCCTCATTGGCCTCCATGATAGAACTGGTAACTTGGTGGGATTCTGTCTCTCTTTTCTTCCTAAACTGTGGGATAGTGGCTCTTTCTGCGGGGTAAGCTCCCGATTCATGTAGCTTACATCTTAGTAGTTGGCTCATGGGAGGGCTCACTGAGCAGTGAAATTCTGTGAGCATTATTTCTGTGTCATTTCATAGATATGTTATTCTTGGATGGATCCCGACCTCATAAGCAAACAAACTCTATGAGCTCATATTATACAAGGGCTCACCCCATGGCAGAAACCTCCTTGTGCCCCAGATAACTCTTCTTGCAACAGAGACAGACCTGCTACTCCATTTTCCCTAGGGAAGTAGCACAGAAACAAATGGCCATGTTGAGAAAGGAAAGTGTACTTTCAAGACTCTAGGGAATATCAGCGAGGCACCTTTCCCTTCAAAAAACTTTTGCATCACCTCTCTGGCTCTGCAGTTGATGGTGGAGTTTAATGAGCTAAGATGTGCACTGGAGATCCTTGCTCTAACAGTCTTTTTCTCTGTGGTCAAGGAGATATGACCTTTGGGGCAATAGGGACCCCTAGCTAGAGAGACGACTTTCAACTTCTTCACAGTCAGCATAGTCATATCTCTTGAGTTCAGAATGATAATGCTGCCTTGATATTTTCCACTCTTACCAGACATAATAAGATATGGGATCAATCACCATAGAGGGACAGATAAATAGAGCATTTATTAAGTGCTTATTGGGTACAAGGACTGAATTAAGTGGTAGGGATATAGACCCAAAGAGTAATAATTCCTACACCCAAGGAACTTATATTTTAATGGGGAAAAAGGAATATGTGAAGGGAAATTGAAAAGAGGGCATGGGGGGATGCATCATAGAGTATCATAACTAGAGATGTCTGGAGAATGCTGTGGAGACCTGGAACCAAGTCATGAGGTATTTTATCTCTTCCTCAGACCCAGGAAAATATGGAATTATTGAATGTGAAAATTAGGAGATAGTTGAAATATCATCTAGTTTAACAGTCCCTCATTTTTACCAGGAAGGGAACTGAGACTCACAGAGAAGAGGGAGTTTTTACAAGGTTATACAGCTTTCTTGGAGCTTGAGAAGCTACATGGAAACAGCAAGATTTGGAATTAGAAGACTTGCATTCTCTTCCTGTCTCTGACTTTGGCTCTTACTGTTTATGTGACCTTGTTGCTGTTCAGTCCTTTTTTCAGTTATATATGATTCCTTGTGACCCCATTTGGGGTTTTCTTGGCAAAGATACTGGAGTGATTTGCCATTTCCTTCTCTAACCCATTTTACAGATGAGGAAACTGAGCCATACAGGGTTAAGTGACTTGCCCAAGATCATACTGCTAGTAAGTGTCTGAGGATGGATTTGAACTCAGGTATTCCTGACCTCAGGATCAGTTCTCTATCGAACAGCCCCTACATGACCTAGAACAAATAATTTTCTCTCTCCCTAGTGTCTAGTCTCATAATACCATGAAGGGGTTGGATGAGGTGACTTTAAAAGACTTGGAGTCATCAAGAAGTCAAGATTTGACCTGAATTCAAATACTGCTTCAGACACTTACTAGCTGTGAGAATCTTGGTAAGTCACTTAACCTCTGTTTTCCTCTGTCTTCTCAATTGTAAAATGGGAATATATATCTATCTCCTAGGATGGTTGTGATCATAAAATGAGATAATGTTTTAAACTTTAAAGGAGTACACACACATACTAGCTATCATTTATTCCATCTCTAAATCTGTGATCCTATGACTTGGGACCCGGGGCTCCTAATTTACAGTTTTATGCTCTTGGTACTTTACCTTGTTACTTCCTCTGTGCTACTTTCTCCCAAATCCCTTTGCCTCTTTCTATAGTGTGAAGGGAACTAACATGCCTATTGGTATCTGAAAAGGAAAAGAGTTTTTTTTACACATATGTCATCAGCCCTCCTACACACTGCTGACACAGAGACATTTCAGAAATGGCACAGAGAGCAATTTAAACACTGATTGGACCCAAACATAATGGGAGTAGGGAAGGAGATGGAAACTGTCAATTAGTCAGAAGCTAATTAATCTTCCTTTGCAGCACAGACGTTGGCAGGAGCTAGAAAGTGATGTTTTACTTGGAACTGCAGGAGATCTCACTATGGAAACAACACATGATTGTAATGTTGATTTCTTGACTCTGTGCAAAAACCTGCCGTGTTGGACACTTCTTCCCAGTGGTAGTGCCTTTAGCTAAGAAAAGCAAGGGATTACTGAACTAAAAAGTACTTTAATTAGGGAACTGAGGCATTTCACGTTCTCTGTACTTCATAGATAAGCATATTATATACTGCCAAACATCTTCTGATCTGGGACTTTCAAAGTTATTTACCAACCATACCTTGTTATTTTCCCTTCTAAGCTTTATTTTTATTTTACTCAACACAGAGGCAAAGATTAATGATGTAACTATTACAGATATTTCTGTGGATTTGTGATCTCCCCAGTGTGATAAGGATGGAAACCAAACTGGCTGCCCAGTCTGTGTAATTCTTGTCCATTTTGTCCCACAGATCTCCTACAGGATGTCTACTCTCTAACATGCCAAAAATGTTCCTCAAGATTTCTCATCGAGTGGGTGGGTGGGGCAGACTGAGACACACATCCTGCAAAAAGTAGCCTTTGAGTTGTCTTGAAAAAAGCCAGGGATTCTAAGAAGGAGAAATAAGGAGGAGCTCTGTACAAAGGAGAGGACAGAAGAGATGTATCATTGAATGAAAAATAGTCTGGTGAGATCCCAGAGATCAGGCTGTTACAATACATTGCAGACAAGGAATTAGGACAGAGAAGCAACACCAGGGACAGCAGCAAAGAAATGAATGATGGCAAAATATTGTCATAGATAGCTGACTTAAATGACATGTTATCCAAAATAGTCTGGTAACTAGAAGATAAGAATATCATTTTAGAGCTAGAAGGGATGTTAGAATCCATTGAATTCAACCCCCTCATTTTACTGAGGGGGAAATTAAGGCACAGAGAGATTTAATGATTTGCCAAAGAGTAGGGAAATCAATGGATGTCTCTCAATCCCATTCCAAATATAATGACTTCTTTTGGTGCCTCATGATTAACCAACCAAGTCACTCTGTGACTGCTTCTGGAGCCTGCCAAGTTCTAAAGAAGTTCCCAGTAATCAGTGTTTCAAAACATTGCTATAGAAAGTCAACAGTAGATCTGAAACTGGAAACTAAAGTCAAAATACTGACTTTCTAGGGCATACTAATTTCATTCACAGACATAAATATTAAACACATATTCACTGGGCACCCATATTACATGCACAGCACTGAATAAGGGATTATAGGAGGCTGACTTTGTCACTTACTACCCCTGTGACTTTGGGCAAGTCATCAAATTTTTTCTTGGCCTCAGTTTCCTTGTCTGTGGAATGAGGAGGGCTGGACTAGATCACCTCTAAAACACCTTCCAGTTTTAGGTCTATGAACCTAAGAAATAGACATAAAATGATTTAAAACACTATCTTACAGGCTCTCAGAGATCATACAACCTCTCAGCATGAAACTCTTAAATAACAAAGAAGATGGTAAGATCATAGGATTTATAGCTGGATGGGAGCTTAGGGGTCATCTAATCATTTTACAATTGAGGAAACAGGTTCAAGGAACTAAAGGGATTTGCTCAAGGTTGCAGAGGCAGAAGGTTGAAAAATCTAGGCTATAAACCCAGGTCATTTGACTGGAGAGCCAGGATCTTTCCACTACACTAAAATCCAAGCTAGCATGAGGACTATGGATGGAGAAGGCAAATAGGGGCTCAAATGACAGAGAGATCATTATGGACTCTAATGGAGAATTTAAAAAAAAAAAGGACTTCATGAAGCAGATGAGACTTCAGTCAAGTTTGAAAGAAATGACTCAAATTTGGTGGGAATAGGAGCAAGGGCAGGAGTGTTCTGGCAAATGTTTAACAAGTACCTCTCAAAAATGACTTTATGAGACACTCTTAGGTTTAATCTGCATTATTCATATTTTCCCTATCACTTTATTAAGTCTAGACAATCAACAAAATAATAAATCTAGCACTAATTTGTAGCATTTGTTGATTTCTGAGGTGTAAATGCTTACACTAAAAAGTTAAGATGTGGCTCTATGGTTTTAAAGGTAAGTTGTGGTTAATTCATTTTGGTTCAAGTCAAAAAACATAAATTACATAACTGCTTTCCCAGCCTTGTTACTCTACTTCACTGCTCAGCATAACTGGTTTTCTTTCTGTTTCCCACATTGACATACTATTCTCAATCTCCCATCTCTGTATTTTTACATTGGTCATTTCCCATGCCTTAAATATACTCCCTCCCCACCTACTTCATAGAATCCCTCACTTCTTCCATATCTCAGAATAGGTCCCACCTTCTACATGTAGCCTTTCTTGATTCCCCCAACTATTGTTACGCATTAGCTATACTTACACATGTATATGTTTTCACCTTTTCATGAAATACAAGCTCCCTGAGGGACTATTTCACATTTTAATTTATGTATTCCCAGAGCCTGACACATAATAGACACAATGTTTGCTAGTTGTTTGATTGCATGTTCTAGCCCCTGTCCTAGGTTCTCAGGATACAAAGTCAAGAACAAGATAATCTCTGCTTTTAGAGAGTTTACAATCTACTGGAGATGCTTATAGATGTGGTATGTAGGCCCTCTTCTTTTCCCTTTACATTCTTGAACTTAGGGATCTCATCAGATCTTTTGGATTCAGTCATGCTTTTAATTGAAGATGATCCCCAAATCTTTGTATCCAACCTTTTTCATCTCCAATTCCGTGGTGACAACTTTCCACCTGTATGTCTCACCGGCAACTCATACTCACGTGTTCAAAATAGAATTCATTATCATCTTCTCCAAATCCCTGCTGCCCTTACAAAATTCCCTGTTTCTGTATTATCAATTTATGACTCTTCTTCCAGTTTTATCCATCATACCATACCATCAATGAAACCAGACCTATAATCAGGATGAGAGAGAGGTCAGCTTTATCAGGAATAGTCCCAAAGGGAACACACAAGGATAAGATGTTATTTGAAGGGTAATAAAAAGCTTAGGGCCATCTAGTGGCACAATAGATAGTGTACCAGACCTGAATTCAGGAAGACTCATCTTCCTGAGTTCAAATCTAGCCTCAGATTTTTATTAGATGCGTGGCCCTGGGCAAGTCACTTAACCCTGTTTCCTTTTGTTTCCTCAACTGTAAAATGAACTGGGTTAGGGAAATGGCAAACCACCCCAGTATCTTTGCCAAGAAAATCCTAAATGGGGTCAGGAAGAGTCAGATATGACTGAAGCGACTGAACAACAAAAATAGCAAAACAAAAGACTTCTTGAAAACATCTCCACAATTCCATTGTCCAATTGTTGATCTGATTTGATAGTCTCACTATAAGAGTTACCAAGGGGCTGATCAGTTAAAACGTGGAGCATATTTCTAGGAGGTCCTGTTGAAATGAACTATTATAGTCTATTAAATGGATTATTACTGGAAATGGCCTTTTATCCCTTTCCTATTTACATAGAGCTGAACATAGAAAGAGAATGATTCAGAAGAGTAGGGAGTCTCAAACACCATCCAGTCCAATTCTCTCATTTTATAGAAGAGAAATTAGAAATTCAAGGATTGACTTATTCCAGGTCACCCAGGTTGTAACTAGCCAACAGAATTTTTAAGCTAGTTTTTATAACTCTAAATGTAGAGGCCTCTTTCCAAAGTGCAGTTTTATTAAGCATTAAAATGAAAACCTCTGGTGACAATATGAAGGCCCAGGCCAGATAGGATAGTTTTAATGGCAGGAGATGCCTGGGGTAGGGCCATGTGAGTGAAAGTGGGACAGGAAGCAGAGTACTGAGCCCTAATTTCACATCACAGTTTTGCATAAGACTATACTTTTATATAAAACATGATAGAATAGCTATTTTTTAAAGTAATCTTTTCTTTTTTAAGTTAAATTTTATCTTTATTTTTAATTTACATCATTCATTTCCATAAGATTTTGAGTTACAAATTTTCTCCCCGTCTTTCCCCTACCCACCACCCTAAAACAGCGATCCCACTGTATACCCCCTCTCCCAATCTGCTCTCTCCTATATCCTCCCACACTTCCCCTCCAACTTTCCAGTAGGGCAAACTGGATCTCCACACCCCAGTGCCTGTATATCTTATTTCCCAGTTGCATTAAAGTAATCTTTTCAAGCAAGATTGTTACTGTTATGAAAAAAAGCACTTCGATAAGTCTCTTGCTAATGCTACCAAATAAAAATATATAAGAAGAGGAAAAACCATTTAGGGAAACATTAAAAATAGAACTTTAGATGAGACATGCTCTCAGAGTCCGTGCTTCCCTTAGACTTTTTCAGAAATATTAAATAACAATTACAGGTAAAGCAATGAAATGAAAACTATTTCTCAATGTAATTGGCTTTAAAGGAAGTATATTGAATTAAGAAGATGAGTTTTATATTGATGACCACTCCAGAAGAGATTGATTTAATAATATATACAAGAAAACCCAATTGAATGAAATGTATCTATTTTCCAGAACGCAACATGACATAGAACTCTATGAGTTAGTTCAGCAATATGTGTGTTTATGTATGTACATATGTATATATGCACACATTTATATGGGTACATACATACGGAAGCACTACAGATGGACTATAAGCTGGGGCCAGAATTTAAAGAAGGAAGAACCCAGATTGGATTGCATTTGGTAATTTTTTTTAACCAACTGTCTCCTAATTTAAAAGCTTGTCTTTTTCAATACTGGTATTCAAATCAAAACAATGCAATTCAATTTAACAAAAATGGTTGGAGATTGCTCTGTGCCAGGCATCCTGGTGGGTGCTGGGGATGCAAATGCTAAAAGAAAGTCCCTGCCCTCAAGGAGCTTACATTCAACTGGAAGAAAACAACATGTGCCCAATGAAGTCAATAGAAAATTAGACAAGATAAATGCAAAGTAATTTGTGGTGGGGTGGAGAAAAAGTTAACACTAACAATTGGGGAAATTAGGAGAAGCTTCTGGAAGGAAGTGGCATTTGGGTTGAACCCTGAAGGAAGCTAAGGATTCAAAGAAGGTGAATATTGCCATCACAAGGGCCAGTCTGGGCAAAGGCAAATGGAAACAAGGGATGGAATATAACATAGAGTGAACAGCAAGTGCACCCAATTTGGATGGATTGTAAGATGTACAAGTTGTATGTGTGTGGGTGGGGGGGGTATGATATAAAGTTAGTCTGGGAAGACAATTTGAAGAGAAATTATGAATGGTTTTAAATGGACAACAGAAGAGTTTGCATTTTATCCAAGAGGCAACAGTGAGTCTTTGAATGATGCCTCTTAGGGGAGTACCATTCTCAGAGCTAAATCTGAAGACTTTCCATTTGGCAGCTATGTGGATGATACGGGAGCTAAAGGTAGGGGCTATTGACAACGTCCAAACAAGAGGTGATGAAGGCCTGAACCAGGGTGGTGGTTGTGTGAGAACCAAGAAGGAGACAGGTAAAGATGGGATATAGGGAGAATTTACAAGATTTAGCAACTACCAGGATTGAGGGAGAATGAAGGTTTATGGATTCTCCCAGTGATTCTATGAGAACAAGAATCATGGAACAGAGGAATATTCAAGGAACCAAAACTGTGGGTGACTCAAAGGACAGGAGAAAATTATTAGTGGGCATAAATAGGTTGCAGCATATTAGCAACAATCTCTTACCCATTTGGATAGTGTGAGAGATGTCCTGGGAATGTAACATGACTAAAGAAGAGGCAAGATGGTAGGGTAGACAGGGATGACTCTGGAGTTCTAGGACTAGCTCTAACACCTACTACCCATGTGACCTTGGGCAATTCACTTAATTTTTCCTGGACACAGTTTTCTCATCTGTAAAATGAAAGGGATGGACTAGAAGACCCTTTAAGGTCCCTCTCTATTCTAAATCTATGATCCTTCAATGTTTGTCAAGAGTGAAGGTAGAGGGCTTAGGATAGGCCTAATTCTATTCAGTTGTCAAACTGATCTTAAAATCATCTCCCACCTCTCCTTCCCCATCCTATAAACTCCAGTGGCTCCCTATTGCCTCCAGGATCAACTATAAGATCCTCTGTTTGCTTTTAAAGTCTTCTATTCTTTTCTGTCTTCTCCACCTCTGTGTACTCAGTAATCTAGTTGCTCTCACCTATGGCTCCAAGAAACTGTAGCCACACCCCCAATAAACTGATTTGTTAGAAGCACTAAGCCAGGTTGAGGGTAGCCAAGAGGCTTTAAACCTATTGGTGAGTTAGGGGGATGCCTACCCCAAGCATGTGTAGACTTCTCCCATTGGAATGGGCAGACAAGAACAATTTGTTCCAATGGACATGATGGTGGCTGAAGGAAGAGTGTGGAGCACTTAGAGCTTGGTCAGACATCCAGGAGACCAAGGTTATCTGCTGCATCCCAGGACATTGCCAGTCTTCCCGATTTTTGTCTTGCCACTGGACTTTGATGACTCAGGAAGAAAGAACGATGCTGACGATTTTGTGCAACGTTGCCTCACTTAAAACCAATTCATGCACAAGTCAAGCCATCACTCAATCATTGTGTCACTGCTTCTCTTTGAAAATGAAGGATGAACAACAATTTATACATTGGTCTGCTTGCTTTTCCTCACAATAGACATTCCATCTCCTGAATCTAGTCCCCCATTTCTGGAACGATCTTTCTTCTCATCTCCACCTCTTGGTTTCCTTCAAATCTCAGCTAAAATCCTCACTCCAAAATCTCCCCATTCCCCCTTAATGTTACTGCTTTCCTTCTGTGGACTTTCCCTAGTGTATACTGTCTGAATCTTGCTTGTAGATAATTGTTTGCGTGCTGTCTCCTGCAGTAGACTGCCTTTTGTCCATCTTTGTATCCCAGAGCTCAGCACAATGGCTAGCACATAGTAGGCTTGTAATACATGCTTGTTGAAATGGATTGTAATTGTAAAAAGACCTAGAGGCAAAACTCTAATACATTGAATTGATCCTCCCTGGTGGACATTAGCTCAGACAAAATCTTATCCTCAATGGGTTATCATCCAAACCATTGGAGGGAATACCTCCAATAATGAGTTTTTGATTTATCTATTAATCTATTTTAAATAGGCATGGTGGGTCACTAATATTTTTGATGAAAATGTCTCCACAAATATGTCAACAAATCTTAATTGAGCACTTTTATGGGCAAAGGACTGTGCTAGGTGTTTAGTTCTTGCTATCTCTTTTCTAATACACTTTCTATATGTAAATACAATATATAGTTCAGAAAAATCATTGATTTTACTGTTGAGGAAAATGAATGTTGGATTATATTATTTATTATACCATTATTTCTCTGTGAATCCATTAATTTCCTCAGACAAGCAGTTTTTCTAAAGAACATAATAGAACAAGGTAATTACACCCAGCCCCCAAAGCAGCTGCTCATTAACTAACTTGGTCAGGGACCCTTCCTTCTGTTTACCAGCCACTTTGAACTAAATCCTTCCCAGGGATGTCCTTGCTTTTCTCAACCTGTCCCCCATCTCTCCCCACACAATGATGAAGTAAAAGGGAGGAGCTAAGAACTCTTAGCCCACCTCCTCATTAAAATGTCCACCAATCAGGGATGCCTAACATTAGCCAGGGAAGGTTTGAATGATGTTAGGTCAATGAGAAGAAAGATATAATTAGGTGTAAAAGATACTCTTGGACTTTGCTCTGGGTATTTTGGCACAAAAGGAGGCTGATCAGAAGACACTTTTGTTACCAGGCTGCATGCCCCTGTTAATAAAGGATATCTTACTTGGAGAATTGCCTCAGTTGGCCCTTTGTTAAGTTCTTGTTTCCACTTTGTATTGGTACTCCCTCCACTAATACAACCAGTCCGTGTCTTAGGCAGCCTGCTGGTATAGTAGATAGAATACTGAGCTTAAAGTAAGGAAAACCTGAATTCATTTATTTTATTTTTTTTATAAGCAATTGGGGTTAAGTAACTTGCTCAAGGTTACACAGCCAGTTATTTCTGGGTGTGGTGCTAAGTATCAGAGCCCAGATTCGATCCCAGGTCATCCTGACTCTGGGGCCAGTGCTCTTACTCGCTGTGTTACCTGGCTGCCCCGAAAACCTGAATTCAGATCTAGCCTCAGACATTTAATTGGCTCTGTGACCCAAGACAAACCACTTAACTCCCGTCCACCTCAGTCTCCTCAAATACAAAATGGTAATAATAATAATAGCACCTATCTTGCAGAGCTGTTGTGAGGATCAAATGGAAATATTTATAAAGTGCTTGTCATGTAGTAGGCACTTGATAATTCTTCTGCAGGTTCCATGTCTTAACAGATAATCTTCATCAGTTGTGCTAACCAAAAAAAAAAAAAATCATTAGCTCTTGGGCAACTTTTTCTGAATAGCATTGGTGCTGAGACAGCATTTTTTCCTTTTTTTGGTCTTAACAAAATCCAGCTGTAGCTCAAGCCTCCAGGCTCTGGTGTGGGGTGTTCTCCCCATTCTACACATGCTCAGGAAACAGTTTGATTTTGCTGTACTTGCATCATTTGGAGGGGAAGAAAGCAAGGGGACCTGCTGTCACCAACCACATCAAAGGGAAGTAATATCACACTTTTACTGTGATCTTACATTTAGTGTTACAGATCAAACCAGAGTGTTTTCTGTTTGTTTCTTTGAAAAGACAGAATTAATTTATCATGATGAGACATAAGGTTATTACAGTTTTTGATATGAAGAAAATAAAATTAAACCTTGCTGAATGTAACACATCAACTCTCTGGTTGCTACTAAACAGCCATCATCCTTACTCATCACCATTTCTTCCATTTATATCTGTTTTTTTTATGCTCTCTGCGGCAGGGTATTTGCAACTTGATGACACAATACTCTGCTTTCAAGTAGTTAATAAGCTGAATTAATGAGAGTAACTTTCCCCATCACTGCCATTCCTCAGTTTAGTTGCCTACTTTTTCTCCTGGGCCTAGTCAAGTTGGGATTCTATTCCAAGGTCCTATCTCTTACTCTGCCTAGCCCTAAGGTTCTGTGATTCTATATAAGTCATTCCCCAATTGATAAACGTCAAAGGATATAAACAGGAAGTTTTCAGATGAAGAAATTAAAGTTATCTATAGTCATATAAAAATGCTCTAAATCATGATTGATTAGAGAAATGCAACTTAAAACAACTCTGAGGTACCACATCACACCTAAAAGATTGGTTAATATGACAAAATAAAGGAAAATGATAAATGCTGGGGAAGATGTGGGAAAATTGGAACACAAATGTATTGTTGATGGACTTGTGAACTGATCCAACTATTATGGAGAACTATTTGGAACTATGCCCAAAGGGCTATAAAATTGTGCATACCCTTTGACCCAACAATACCATTTCTAGGTCTGTATTCCAAAGAGATCATAAAAAACCGGAAAAGGGCCCACATGCACACAAATATTTAAAGCAACTCTTTTTGTGGTGGCAAAGAATGGGAAATTGAGGGGATGCCCATCAATTGGGGAACAAGTTGTGGCATATGAATGTAATGGAATGTTATTGTTCTGTAAGAAATTATGAGCAGGTAGATTTCAAAAAAACCTGGAAAGACTTGCATGAATTGATGCTGAGTGAAGAGAGCAGAACCAGGAAAACATTGTACACAGTAACAGTAACATTGTGCAATGACCAACTTTGATAGATTTAGCTCTTCTCAGCAATGCAATGATCTAAAACAATTCCCAAAACCCCTTGATTGAAAACGCTCTCCATATCCAGAGAAAGAGCTATGGAGTCTGAATGCAGATTGAAGTATACTATTTTCTCTTTTTTTCTTTCTTGTGGTTTTCCCCTTTTGTTCTGATTCTTCTTTCACAACAGAATGAATGTGGAGATATGTTTAATATGATTAAACATGAATAACCTATATCAGATTGTATGCCATCTTGGGGAGGGGGGAGAGAGTGAAGTTTGGAACTCAAAACTACCAACTCTGTGCCACTGGATACTTGGACCCTACCTCTAGGTATAATAGGTGAGCCTTGTCACAGTATGGGTAGGCACACCACTTCCCCAGTCTCTTCACCTTGTCCTTGCCCTGGTGCCCTTCCTCCCCCCTCCCCTTCCAGTTAACATTGCTATATTGTTTTTCCCCATTCAAATGTAAGCTCCCTGAGAACAGAGACTCCTATTTGTATGCATTTGTATCCCCAGAGATTAGCACAATGGCACATAGTAAGTGAATAATAAATGTTTTATCTGTCTATCTATCTATCCATCCACATACACATACAGTGTGTGTATGAGCATATTTATGTATATATACATTCATATGTATATAACAATTTGAGACAGATGATAGATATAGTATACGTGTATATATCCATAATTAAGTGGCATAGTGAATGGAGTATTGGACCTGGAATCAGGAAGATCTAAATATGAATCTTATCTTAAATGCTGTGTGACTATAGCCATACGTGTTCCCTGTGCATATGCCCTGCCATATGTGTTTCCTAAGCATGTTTGTTCCCTGCATGTCATGGTATAGTAACCTATGGGAACTTATTCCATGCATGGAGAGAGATCTTTCTGGGGTTTTTTTTCAGCTTATTTAAAATATATATATATATATTTATTTATTTATTTATTTATTTTTAGTTTTCAACATTCACTTCTGTAACTTTTTGAGTTTTCAAATTTCTCCCCTTTCCTCCTTACCCTCTCCTCTCCCCAAGATGGTGTGCAATCTAATATAGGCTCTACATATACATTCATATTAAATGTATTTTCACATTAGTCATGTTATAAAGAAGAATTAGAACCAATGGGAGGAACTACAAGAAGGAAGAAACAAAACAACATATAGAAAGCAAATAGTACGCTTCGATCTGCATTCAGACTCCCAAGTTCTTTCTCTGGATGTGGAAAGCATTTTCCATCATAAGTCTTCTGGAATTATCATAGATCCTTACATTGCTGAGAAGGTCTAAATCTATCAAAATCAGTCATTGCACAATGTGACTATTACTATGTACAATGTTCTCCTGGTTCTGTTCACTTCACTCAGCATCAGTTCATATAAGTCTAGGTTTTTTCTGAAATCATCATTTTTTATTGCACAATAGTATTGCATTACATTCATATACCACAATTTGCTAAGTCATTCCCCAATTGATGGACATTTGAGAGGGATCTTTCTTGTTGCTTATTCTATGCTGTTTTATTTAAACATCTCGTGCTCTAAACTATCCTCTGCTAAAAGAAACAATTTGGTATGACCTTGCAAACTCTGATTCTGGGTGAATGTTGACCCCAAAAATGAGTTGAATTTTAGTCAGCTTTCAGGGGCCACATGTGAAAGGAGGTCCTGAGTGTGTATGTATCTATAGATATAGATAGAAATAGATATAGGGGTAAATAGAAATAAATATATGGATAAACATCTTTTATACACATATATACTTACATGCATAGGGATGTGTGTATGCATATATGCATACACATATAGGCATGTATGTATACATATATCTAAACATACCCCACACGTGCATACACATGCCTATATCTGTGTGCATGTATACACATATATATGCATGTACATTAAAACATTTACACATACATGGTTGCATATATATATATATATATATATATATATATATATATAAATATAGCATTCCTCTGATCTACCAGCCTAGTAATATTGTCTAAACAAGAAAAAAGGTAAATTTGAAACTGTCTTTGACCAAGTCACATTTGCTCTTTGTGGATATTTGAGCTTACTTTCTAGATAGTTGCTAGCTACCCAGTTACTTTTTTTTTCTTTTTGGAGAGGGAAAGGCAGGGCAATTGGGGTTAAGTGACTTGCCCAAGGTCACACAGCTAGTGTTAAATGTCTGAGGTCACATTTTAACTCAGGTCCTCCTGACTCCAAGGCCGATGCTCTATTCATTGCTCCACCTAGCCATTCCTACCCCATTACTTTTATAGAATTTTCCTTGGAATCAGTTAATCTAACTGACATATTGCAAATTCCATTCTATTTTCTTTTTGGAAAGCTGGGATATTTGCTTGCCTCCAATCCTATAGCATCACACCCATTCTCCATGATCTTTCAAAAAACCACCAACCATTTGGGCTAGCAATCTGCTAGTTGTTTCAGAACACTTGGAAGTTGTTCATCTGGGTCCCAGGAAAAAAACAAACGCCTTCCATTCCAATGGCACATGGAAATATGTAGCCAGTAAAAGAATGGAAACACCTTGCATCTCAGCAAAGAAATGAATAAGGTTTCTAGCCTTTTGCCAGAAATATGGTAGTAAAAAAAGAGGAAAAGAAAAGAGGAAAAAAGAAAAAGGAAAAAAAAGAAAAGGGGAATCCATTAAATGTAATGTTCAATAGGAATGACGCCCTGTTTGTTTCCTTGGTGATGGCAGATCTCTGTGTCTATTATAAGAAACACTAGGAAGGAAGTATTTACTCTGTAACTAAAGTACAAAAAACAAAACTATTGACATCAAAAAAATAAAACCCAGCTATAGAAGTTGGACCAGGAAGTAACCATGAAAAACCAAGAGTCTTTGTGAATCTAAGGTAGTAAAGTGTTACTTGGTTACCATCAGTGAAAAGCTAGATGTTACTTCAACAACAAATAAATGTTGACGCACAATAATGGTGTCTCTGAAATGCCTATTGAACAAATACAGCAGGGCCTTTGGGAGATAATAAAAAACCCTCCACTGGCCTTTGATGGATCTTCAGTGAATCATACAGGGTTCCCCGAGTTTGGTCCCAAAACAGCCTGAAGATTTAAAGGGTGAAAGAGAGAGAGAGAGAGAGAGAGAAACATCCTTTCTTTCACCTCATATGGTTTCCCCATAGAAACAAATAAAATAAGCAAATATTTAATGAATAATTTTAATGGTGTGGATCATGGTAAATATTATGAGAAAGACAAAGATATATAAAATATGATCCCTAAACTCAAAGAGTTTATAACTACATTGGGAAGACAAGACAAGGCACACAACTAGTTCCTCATCTATAAAATTATATAGTGATCTAGAAGATCCCTCCTAACTCTTAAAGTTCTCTGATTCTTTGATCCCAACATGTAATTAATAAAAACAACACACAGCCTATTGCTAAATTGTGTAGTACAGGTTGTGTGTCATAGACGTTGTAACGAAGGGGAAGTCAGTGAAGGCTAGAACATCAGAGGAAGTATCATGTGGGCTTCAGTTGGCTTCCAAGAGTAGGTCAACTAAATCTGGGTAAAAGCTGGAAAAGTGGAGGGGGATGGGAAGGTATTCTAGGTCAGGGAACAACAGTGTGAGCAAATCCCAAGTTTTGAATGAATGTATCATTGATCAAGCCTCAGAATGTTGCAATATTATTGTTTGCATATTTTCTCCCCCATTATAGGTAGCTAGGTAGTACAACAATTAGAGCACTGGGACTGGAGTCAGAAAGACCTGAGTTCAAGTCTTACCTCAGATACTAACTAGCTGTATGGCCCTGGGTAAGTCACTTAACCTCTTTTGCCTCAATTTCCTCTACTGTAAATGGGGATAATAAAAACATTTACCTTGCAGAATTGTTGTAAGTCTCACATGAGATAATATTTTGCCTGGCATGTAGTAGTAGATGCTATATAAATTCTTATTCACTCTCCCTTCCCTTCCATTAGAATGTGAACTTCTTGAGGTCAGGAACTCTTTTTTTGCCTTAATCTCCAGCACTTAGCACAATGCCTGATCCCTAGTAAACTCTTAATATATGCTTGTTGATTGGCTGTTAATATTGGGCCATTTTATTTTCTAGAAAGCGAAATGGAATATTTTGTAATTTTATAAAACTGATCTTAATTTTACAGCACACACACACTTTTCCAATATCCTAAAACCATCTTACTTCCTTGATACATTTCACGAACAACTAATCCTGCTCTTGGTATGGCTTCAATGTTTTCATGGTTTTGTGATCTCCTCAGTATTGATACTCCAAAGATACATCTTTCCATAAATCCTTGGTAGAGTATATATCTCATGAATGAAACAGCCCCTTCTTTTTAGCAACATCGTGTAATGGAAAGAGTGGTGATCTGAATTCCAATTCTGCCATTTGCTATCTGTGTGATCTTGGCCAAATTACTAGAATGTCCCTGGGATAGAATTTTCTTCATTCTAAAATGAAGACGTTAATGATCTCTAAGTTTCCTTTCAACCTTAAGTCTATGATCCTATGATTG
Organism: Petaurus breviceps papuanus; assembly: GCF_028583685.1. Taxonomy (NCBI): domain Eukaryota; kingdom Metazoa; phylum Chordata; class Mammalia; order Diprotodontia; family Petauridae; genus Petaurus; species Petaurus breviceps. The sequence goes on along the minus strand of NW_027187341.1, from coordinate 12,995,318 downwards.
GTCAGTATTGTGGATTGGAAAAATGGAAAAGTAAAGAGATAAATAGATTTCAGGTCATCAAGATCAAAACATACTTACTAAATGCTCTCATATGCCTAGAGCTATACTGGTACCAAGAAAAAAATGTTTCTGCTTCAGTTCTGCCCTGACAGGTTTACAATTTGAAGTGAGTAGAATCAATACTGGAAAAGACAAAAGACAGGGAGATTATTGCATAAAAATAGAATAGTGCAAATCGGGAGCTTATTCCATAAATAACATCAGAGAAATAAAAATATATTAAGCCTCTACTAACTGTACCTTGGTAGTTGGAATATTCAAGTATCCAGAATCTTTTTTCTTTACTCCTCTTTTAGTAGAAGGAAGCTAATGGCAACCAACCAATCCATACAAAATATTTTCCATTTCAGCACACATTTATTAAGTACCTCCTGTTTGGATTGGGTTGTAGGATAGATAGGAGTAGGGGTACAAAGATTAATAAAGGCAGTTCCTGCTTTCATGGAGCTAGTAGGGGAATATAACACATGCCCAAAGGAATATAAAATGATTTACGATAAGTGCACAAAGAGTTACAAAGCAAATGCAATGGGAGTTCCAAGAACGGTGAGGGATCACAGCTGAATGGGAAGGTTAGTGAAAGCTTCATGAAGGAGATATCTAATCTAGGTTTTAAAAGATGTATCGGATTTCAATAAATATAGATGGAAAACAGGGGAAGAGAGACGCTGAAGGCTCAGGGAGTGCTGTAAGCAAAGGAGGGGGTGAGATGAACATAGGAGTTGTTCGCCCCTTGCATTTGCTCTGTGCTGCAGCCAAAGTGGGCCTCTCGTTGATTCCAACACATGCCATCCCACTGCTCATCTCTACACCTTTGCACAGACTATTTCCCAAACCCAAAATGCACCGCCTCCTCACCTCTGCCTCACTCAAACAGCCTCCTTCCACTTCCACACCATCCTTTAAGCTGTTAGTGCTCCGCCAAATTACTATGAATTTACTTCTTTGTACATTTTATTTCCCATGCTCCTTCAGGGCAGGGACTATCTGTATCTGTCCCTAGCTTAGCGCCTACTGCTTAATAAATGCTTAGTAATTGTTCATTGAGTCTGCCCAGAGTCAGAATACATAACTTGTATGGTGCCTTAAGGCTCACAAAGCATTTGAAATACATAATCTCATTTGCTGGGGAAAGGAATAAGCATTTAGATAGCAGGGGGTGGGGAACCTGCAGCCTTGAGGCTACATGTGGCTCTCTAGGTCCTCAAGTGCAGCCCTTTGACTGAATCCAAATTTCACAGGACAAATCCCCTTAATAAAAGAATTTGTTCTGTAAAACTTGGACTCAGTCAAAAGGCTGCACCCAAGGACCTAGAAGGTCACATGTGTGGCCTTGAGGCCACAGGTTTCCCACCCTTGGTATAATCACCTACTACCAGTCAGGAGCTTTTTACAAATATTATCTTATTGAATCCTTACAATAACCCTGCTTTTATTATCCCCATTTTACTCTTGAGGAAACTGAGGCAGGGTTAAATGATTTATCCAGATTTGAAATCAGGTTTTCTTGTGTCCAGGCCCTTTGCTCTAACCACTGCATCACCCACTTGCCTCTGACACCCACAAATACATGACACAGCTGTTCTTATCCTTATTTTAAGATGAGGAAACAGAGGCTGAGAGATTAAGTGATTCACCCAGGGTCACGTAGCTAGGAAATACTTGTGGCAGGATTCAAATCTAGATCTTCTTGAAACCAAGTCCAATGCTCTATCCAGTGCACCATCTCAATGCCTTTATATTAAGAATGTAAGATATGAATGGATAAGTGGGGAAGCATCCATTTATGGAACACTAGGCAATTCAGAACCCTTGAGGGTTTTTGAGCCCAGTTCCACGATTAGATTTGTGCTTAAGCATCTCATAGTAGCAATGGAATGGATTAAAGTGGAAGAAAGTGAAGGCAGGAAGACCCAGTGGTGATTGGTATTGCTATAAATCAGAAAGGTAGCTATGGGAGTAAAGAGGAGGGGGCTGGATCCATTCGATATCTTGGAGTTAGTATAAAGGTCACAATTTGACAATTGATTGTGTAAACAGCAACAGGATAATAAACAATGTCAAAAGCAACCCAAGGATCTAAGAGAATGTGAATTTAGAAGAGGCAGATTTCAAGACTGATGAAGTCACTTGTCAGTTTAGTGGTACGCATAGAAGTCAATTGTAAGGGTTTGAGAAATGAATAGACAGCTAGAAAGGAGAAGCATCCGGCATATAAAAATTGTTTTGCAAAACAAATTGTAGTGAAAGGGAAGAGAGGAATGAACAGGAATTAGTTTTAAACTGCAAATTCCCTGGCAATGTCTCCGGGGCAAACACACATTTAGCAAAATTTTATATATCCACAGTATTGTTTCTTTAGGGATCATTGGTATTCTGAATGACAGCCCCTGAGCTACTGTGAAATAAATTCTCAGTAGCCAAAAAAAAAATTGTATTGTTTTTAATGCCATAACTAATGCAGGAAAGTGAACCAACAGTTTACAAAGATTTTCAAAAATAAAACTTAGAATGAAAATGAATTTCTGGATAACTCTGTTAAATCAGAAAATTGAATTCACCCAAATATCCCTGCTACCCATGCTTTCAGAGTAATGGGGACTTTATAATATTTACATTGTATTGGTAGCACAACATAAGGGAACCCTCATCTTTAATCAGGCTCCACATGAAATTTCTTCTTTCCACCTGGGAGTTGTGGAGTTCATTCTTCAGGAAGAGATCTAGGAATGGTTGACTTAAGAAAAAGGAGAGTTTGAGTGGTGACATATTGTTGGTTAAAAGCCAGCAGACTACACAGGTTAATAATGGATTTGGGGGATTTGTCTGTAATTAGTGTCCATCTATCTCAAAGTGGTTTAGAATAGGATGGATATGTCAGATAGGGAAGAACCAAAACTAACAAATGTTAGAGGGAAATCTCATGTAATTGGAAATAATAGGAATTCACCTATGCTTCTGAAAGGCTATAGTTAACTATAACTTTCTCATTATATTTTTGTAAAAAATATCCCTTGAACCAATAGAATTCCTAATCCCAAAATGTTCATGCTAACTCCTGACATACCCATTTAAAAGCCAATAGTTAATAAAAGATGGTTCAGTGGATAGAGTTCTGGGTCTGGAGTCAGAAAGACCTGAGTCGTGGCCTCAGACACTCAGCTGTGTTTCCCTGATCAAGTCACTTAACCTCTGTGTGCCTTAAACCACTAGAGAAGGAAATAGCAAGGCTGTCTAGTACTTTGCCAAGAAAACCCCATACAGGGTCACGAGGAATCAGACACAATTGAGCAACATCAAGAAGTTAGTAAACGAGGAAGAAGGAATATTTACTGCATGAAACTTTGGGAGAGAACAAGTGAGGAATTGAACCACATACATGTTTACAGTAATGGGTACGTAGAGGTCAAAGACCTGAACATTCTGGTCCCTGAATGCCTCATGCGAATATAATAATAATGATAATAATAACTAATATTTTATAGATTTATTATGTGCCATACACTGTGCTAAGTGCTTTAAAATTATTTCATTTGACCTTTATAACAACCCTGGGAGGTAGGTGCTAATTATCATTTCTATTTTACAGATGAGGAAACTGAGACAAACTGAGGTTAAATGGCTTGCCTAAAATCACACAGTTAGTATCTGAGGCAGGATTTGAATTCAGGCCTTCCTGATTTCAGGCCTGATGTTCTATCCACTTCACCACATGGCTGCCCTCAAAGTTAGTAGTACCTCTTACCCATTCTCAGTCCACTATTGTTAAAATCAGCTCCTGGATTCAGGGAAAGGACTTAGTGACTGAGCCCTTGGGTGGGAGGAAAATGACAATTGAACCAATTAGCCATTTTATAACCTTCCTCTACTTTGAAGACAGGTTTTGCTCTAGGTTTCTTTAGGCTCAGCAATTTTTATATGGTAATCATTATTGCATAATTACACCAAGTGCTAGTCTCTGCGATCTCTCCTGAACCTTGCAAACCTGCAAAGCCATCCATCTAGGTCAAGATGAATTTTGTAAACGAGGTACCAGATACTGATTTTGGATGGGTAAAGCCGCAGGGATGCTTGTGGGGCCTGACTGATTATTTGTGGTTGCCAGAGTTAACAGATGAACACTGAGAAAGGCTTGTTTGCCTTTGCAAAACTCCTCTCTTAGCTTCTTATTAGGCAGACTGCAGAAGCCCCTGGCTTGGAGAACAATGGCATTGTTACTACAGTTTGGGAAAGGGGGAAAAGGAAACCCAAGAGGTGAAAAGAATTGCACAAAATTACATGATCAATAAAGAACAATATTTAGTTAAGGCTCAAGTTCGGGAATAGTGGAAGGGACCTTAAAAGATCATCCATCTATTCTGATATCTGTATGGGGGAGGTAGTTGCATCCCAAAGAAAGCAGGGAACTTACTCAAGGACACACAGCCAGTAGATAGTAAGGGAAGGAGTAACAGAACCCAGGTGCCCTGCCTCTCAGGCCAGCCTTCTTTCCACTGTCCACCCTGCCTTCTCTTTTACTAAAGAATCTATATTCAGCATCATGAAAAATTTTCCCAGACTATGCAGTTAATTCTCCAACAATTGAGGCATAATTGTCAATAACAAAATTAGATGGGGGTAGGGGGAACCACACAAAGCATCTCATTTTAATGTGGAATACAAACATGGTGTATTTTGTTTTTGTTTTTATTTCCAAAGGCATTCTTGTTATTCATCCTCTCCTGTGGCTTTTTATGCATAACTCACTTGGGCCTGGGGTGTAGTGATATATTATCAACTCCTGCACATTTAACATCGATTAAACATGGGATGGTGCTGCTGCATGTCATTAGATATATGCTATCTAATTGGTAGATTAAATATACTTATTAGTTAAAATTGCAGAGATGTCGGGGGAATGAATGGCTTCTCAGAATATATACCTCGTAAGAAGTCAGATTCTGATTACTGTAATTATTTCTTTCAAAATGTAAGGTATGTGAATTATTCACATAAGTGAGAAAAAAAACAGAAAAGGAGTGGGGGGAAATGAATCTTATTTGTCAGCTGGTCTTTGTCTTCACACACTTGAAACGGAATTGCTATTATTAAGTTTTGCTGAATTTGGCTCATTTTTGTCAATACTTTGGAACAGTAGATGGGGTGAACAAAGCTGCATTATCACCATGAATTCAATTTGAAAACTTCATAAGGAGAAATATTTATGTAAATGTAGAGTTCTGAAGACGCCGATCCCTGTCATTTCCTCTCACAGGAATTTCTAAGGCTCTTTTTCAGAACAATTCCCATTATGCCCATATTATTTTCCCAAGGCTGTGAGACACCAAACAGAATACAAGATTGGATCTGTTTTCCCATCATCACCATCACCACCCATCACAGTAATAATGAAGAAGAATTAAATTACTAACAAACATTTTTTAAGCACTAACAAATACCAGTCTTGGCTTATGTGACCAGCCCTAGACTTTCTTACACCTAATAACTGAACTCACATTGGAAAAGGGGACAGCTATGTCCCAAAGATGTATGGAGACACTATTTTTTTTTAATGGAGCTGTTTCTTAAAAGGAGATACTGAACACATGTACAACCTATATTAAATTGCTTATCTTCCCAGTGTGTGTGTGTGTGGGGGGGGAGAGGGTGGTGGTGAGGAAGGAAGAAGGGAAAGAATCTGGAAATCAAAGTTTTAAAAAACAAATGTTTAAAAAAAGGTTAAAAATTGGGTTTTTTTTTTTTTGCATGCAACTGGGAAATAAGATATACAGGTACTGGGGTATAGAAATCCATCTTGCCCTTCTAGAAAGTTAGAAGGGGTATGGGAGAATATATAAAAGATAACAGATTGGAGGAAGGGGTATTCAGTAGGCTTGCTATCTTGGGGTAGGGGTAGGGGAAAGACGGGGAGAAAATTTGTAACTCAAAATCTTGTGGAAATGAATGTTGAGAACTAAAAATAAATTTTAAAAAAAAGGAGATACTTGATCCCCTAATTAGCACAGTGCATGGCACAGATTAAGCATTTAATAATGCTTGTTGACTTCTTGACTCTATTACTACTATGTGACGATCTCCATTCAAGCTCATGATTTTACCAAGAGAAGTTAATATATTTGAGTGGCTCGTGATAAATGTTCTCAGTGCTACATATGTGATGAAACAACTTTGAAGAATTTACAAGTGAATTTATTTTAAAACTTGTATAGACATCTTTTGCTTTTATACTGCCTTTATTTCTGAATGTATCCCTCCTCTAGTCATTTATTAAGTCATCTTTTGTAACAAAGAATAAAAAAGAAAGATATTTTAAAGTGGTTGAGCAAAATTAATCAATATGTAAACTGAGTCTGGAAGTATATGCAGTGTCCCATACTCATAGTCCCCCACTTTTGCAAAGATGGCAGTTCTTCTCTGGGAACAAAGCTTGGTCATTATTATTATGCACCATTTGATTGGGTTATTTTTTTCTTGATGTTGTTTCCATTTGTATTATTGTAGTGACTTAAGTGTATTGTTTGCCTGTTCCTTTTTATTCACTTTGTTTTAGTTTATACATGTTCCTATGTTGGTCAAACAACTTTTTATGAAGAAATGAAACTGATTCAAAGGTGAAAGGGTGAGAAGTGTTGCACTTAAAATGTCCCTTCATATACTTCATACACCAGCTGTGTCAAATGTGCTGTTTAAAGTGAAAAGAACAAAACAAACAATACAAAATATTAGGACTGTCATACTGCTAATGTTTCTTCTCCATCAGAATAACAAATGCTAGTAACAACAATAACTGGTATTTACATAATTCTTTATAGTTTACAAAGCTCTTTTCATAAATTACCTTTCTAGAACCTCTCCACAATGCTATGATGTAGGCGGTAGAAGTATTATTATTCTCATTTTACCGATTGGGAAATAGAAACTCCAAAGAGACACTGAGATTTACCTATAGATACACAACTAAGTGGCAGAATTAGGATTGACTCCAGGTCTTCCAAATCCAAGTTCGTTACCTTTCTACTTGCACCACAGCTGGCATCCAAAGACATTCATAGCCAGATATCACAAAAATTCAGACCCATGGCTTCAAGGTCCTCTTGGTTCATCTTGGCAATATCTTTGAAATAGTCTATTTGGGTCGCCAGAAAGGCAGAGATACTTGGCGACCACCTTTTTAATGATCTATTCTAGAATTATGCCAGGAATTGAGATCAGGCTGATAAAGCCATAGATCACAGGCTTATCAAATTTACAGATGTGACAAACCTGGAGGAGATAAATAGCTAACACACTTGATGACAGCCTCCAAAATTATCTTGATAGACTGGAGCACTGGAATAAATCTAATAAGGTCAAATGCAATAGGGATAAATAAAAAGACTTATGCTTGGCTTCAACAATCTGACTTTACCCGTACAATAAAGAGGAGGCATGATTAGATAGTAATTTATCTTGAAAATATCTGCAAATTATAGTGGATTGTAAGCTCAATGTAAGTCATAAATGTGACATTGTAACCATGTGATCTTGTAATACTTTCCAAGAGCAAAGAGGTGACAGTCATGATACATTGTACTCATGAGGTTGTTAATTTAAACCTTAGTACTTCCTGAAATTCAAGTAAGCTGCCGTTGGATGTAGTGTCAGTTGTGCACAGAAGGCCTTCCTACCTACAAGTGTAAGACTGAAGGGCATAGGTAAGTATGATTTTTCATTAACTTATGCTCTGTTTCCTGTCATAGAAGTCATCAACGCAGCTAACCCTAAAATGATCATAGACCTTTATATTTGAAAATAATTAGAGCAGAGTTGTGAACTGATCCAACTGTTATGGAGAGTAATTTGGAACTATGCCCAAAGGACTATAAAATTGTGCATACCCTTTGACCCAACAATATTACTACTGGCTCTGTATCCCAAAGAGATCATAAAGATGGAAAAAGGACCCACGCGTACAAAAATATTCATAGCAGCTCTTTTTGTGGTGGCCAAGAATTGGAAATTGATGGGATTTCTGTCACTTGGAATGGCTGAACAAGTTGTGGTATATGAATATAATGGAATACTATTGTTCTATAAGAAATGATGAGCAGACAGACTTCAGAAAAACCTGGAAAGACTTATATGAACCGATGCTGAGTGAAATGAGGAGAAGCAGGAGAACATTGTACATAGTAACAGCCACATTGTGCAATGACTGACCTTGCTAGATTTAGCTCTTCTCAGCAATGCAAGAATCTAAGACAACTTGAAAAGACTCAGGATGGAAAATGTTATCCACATCCAGAGAAAGAACTTTGGAATCTGAATGCATATGGAAGCATACTATTCGCTCTCCTTTTCTTTTGTTGTTTGGCTTTGTTTCTTGTGTCCTCCCAATATTTCTAATTCTTCATCATGACTTATTTGAAAATATGTTTAATATGAATATGTAAGTAGAACCTATATCAGATTTCACACCATCTTGAGGAGGAGGGAGGAGAGAGTGGGGAAGAAAACTCAAAACTCAAGATCTTATGGAAGCAAATGCTGAAAACTAAAAATAAATTAACTATATAAAAAGAAGATAATTAGAACAAGATTTAAAGAACTATAGATTCCAAAGCATAATTAGTGTTACCTGACACCTTCCACACCTCACACACCTTCCCCTCCCCCCCAGCTTCTAATGATAGAAATTGTCCCAGGGAGGCCTTAATAAATATTCAAGAATAGAATCATTTAAGGCACTTCCTGAATGGTGTGACCTATGCTTGGGCTGTGAGGTGGCATTTCCACCTGACTAAAGATAGATAAGATACCTGGTAAGGGAAAAAAAATATTATCTATTTTCCTAGTCATCTCCACACAAAGGTCATCACACTAGCAAAGCACACCAAGATAGACAAAGGAGGGAAGACCAATGGGGACCCCAACCCACCACAACTAAGGTGCAATGCTTCATCTAGATACCTACCTCCCTCCTTTTTTATTTTTTGAAAATCATTTATTCCACACTAATGGGAAGGCTAGTCTCATAGGTGAACAAGGTCTCCATTACTTTGTCTCCTTAAATACATTAATTGAAAATATCTCTGAGCATGAGAGGAGGTTCTAAAGTACTCACCTGGCAAAATTTCCCCACCTGTCCTTTTGCCCTTTCCTGAGCCACTTTTTCTTTGGTCCCAACAATTGTTAGCGTGACAGGTATCCTACTCAACTCTAGGCTAACACCATTATTTCTCTGTAATGTAGGACAGCAGTGTCATACTCAAATAGATATGGGGGCCACTAAACTATATGTGAGGCACACATTCACTTAGAAAACTACATATTGGGGGTGGAGTCAAGGTGGCAGAATAGAAGCAGGACCTCCCTGCTGCTATGGCTTCCACCTTCCCCAATCCATGTTAAAAGGGGACTCTGAACAAACTTTGGAGCTGCAGAACCCACAAAATGACACAGAGAAGCTAACCTCCCGCTGAGGACAGCATGGCAGGCCAGCAGGAATCGGCCAGTACAGCACTCAGGGAGCCGAGCCCAGCCCCACACTGAGTCTTTAGCCCCACACTGAGGCTTTAGCCCCAGGGCAGGCCTTACAAGCCACCAGCTGGAGGGACTCCAGATCAGCAGCAGCTGTGGCCATTTCCAGATTCATCAACACATAGATGCAAAGGACAAAGTGAGAGGTCAGTGCAATGTGGACTTTGGGACCCAGTAGGTGGGAGTGCATCAGCTTTTGCCCCCGAGGCGAGAAGCCGCTGGGATGCCTTGGCTCAGCTGGTGCCACATTTCAGCTTCAGCTCCTGGCCTGCAGAGTGTAGGGCGACCAAGCGACCAGTCTGAGGGGTAATCACTCTTGCTTTAACCTGCTTGGATCTGGATTGCAGTCTAGGATGGAGGTTCTGAGGAGTATGTCCAGCTTGCCAGAGCATGTGGAAGCCTCAGAGAGGGCACCCAACTAATACCTCCGGCAGCCAAGAAAACCCCAACGTTTGAGACAAAAGCTCCCCTGTCTGTTGGCAGAGTCCTACTGTGGCAAAAAGCCCAGGGGTCAAGTGACTGAGGGGTGACATGACCAGACAAAGGAAGCAAAACAAACAGAAGATGCCAACACATTAGACTCCTATTTTGGGGACAAAAAGGAGCAAAGCATGGAACAGGAGGAAGCAGCCAGGAAGAAACAATTTAAATATTGTGGAAACACAATCAGGATAACACAGGATATGGCAGCTTCTACACTGAGGGATTGAAGGGCCTGGAATAGGATATTCTAGAGGGCAGAGGAGCTGGGATTAAAACCAAGAATGACCTACCCAGCAAAACTGAGTATCATGTTTCAGGGGAAAATATGGTCACTCAGTGGAATAGAGAACTTTCAAGCATTCTTAATGAAAAAACCGGAGTTGAATAGAAAATTTGACATCCAGATACAAGAAGCAAGAGAAGCTTGAGAAGGTAAACAGGGAAAAGAAATCATAAGCCACTGATCAAAGTTGAACTATTAACATTTCTACATGGAAAAACGATAATTGTAGCTGATGAAACTTTTCTCAGTATGAAAATAGTCGAAGGGAATAGAAACATATATATATATATATATATATATATATATATATATATACATATATATGTCTTTATCAGAGGGTATATGGGGGTATGAATACATGTGTGAATGTGTGTATATATGCTTACAGGTATGCATAAAGGGCACATGACCAATTTAATTGTAAGGGATGATACTTAAAAGGGTAAATTAAGAGGTGAGAGAGGAATGTAATGAGAGGAGATGGAAAGAGACAGAATGGGTAGACTATCTCATAAAGAAGAGGCAAGGGTAAAGTGTTACAATGGAGGGGAAGAATAGGAAGGCAAAAGGGAATGGGTCAACCTTATTCTCACTGAATTTGGCTTGGGGAGGGAATGAAATACACACTAAATAGGGTATCTCACCCTACAGGAGAGTAGGGGGAAGGGGATGAGAGGGGGGATGATGGAAGGCAGGGCAGGCTTGGGGGGGGGGAGTTGGAAGCACTCACTTTTGAAAAGGGATGGGATCAAAGTAGAGAATAGAACAGGTAGGTGGTGGGATAGGAGGGAGGGAAATATAATCAGTCTTTTACAATATATATCCTATGTTAATGTTTTGCATTAGCTACACATGTACAATCTATACTGAACTGCTTATCTTCCCAGTAAGGGTGGGTGACAAGGGAGGAAGGGAATGAATCTGGAATTCAAAGTTTTAAAATCCAATGTTTAAAATTATATATACATATATACTATTATTAATACTATCTTACATGTAATTGGGAAAGAAGATATACAGGCACTGGGGCATAGAGATCCACCATGCCCTACTGGAAAAGTCTAAGGGGGTATGGGAGAAGATATGGGAGAGAGCAGATTGGAGGAGGGGATATCCTGTGGGACTGCTATTCTGGGGTGGTAGGAAAACAGGGAGAAAATTTGTAACTCAAAATCTGTCAGAAATTAATTATGTAAATCAGAAGTTAATAAAGCATTTGAAAAATGAAAAACAAAAGAAAACCACATATTCGGGATGACCTGGATCAAATCCGGGCTCAGATACTCAGCACCACACCCAGAAAGAACTGGCCATGTAACCTTGAGCAAGTTACTTAACCCCTATTGCTTTAAAAAATAAAAATAAAAAAAAAGAAAATCACATATCGACATTATCTATACTCTATTGTATTTTTATTGTTTTGTTAGATGTTTCCCAATTCCATTTTAATATGGTTCCTGCCTATCTCACTATTAAAAAATGAACAATTTTGAAAACTTATATGAACCAATGAAGAATAAATAAGCAGAACCAGGAAGAAAATGTATACAGTAACAACAATAACATAAAAAACATAAGCAATTATGAAAGTTATAAGAACTCTTATCAACACAATGACCATACATGATTGGGACTAATAGTGAACTGTGCTACCCAATAGATTCAGTGCACAGAATAAGATAAATTTATAGACACAAATAATGCAGAAATTTGTTTTGCTTGATTACATATATTTTTTACAAGGACTTTGTTTTTTTTTTTTCTTTTTTTTCCCCCTAGTAGGGTAGGGGGTAGTGAGGCAATAAAATATATTTCTGTTCATTTAAAATTTTTTAATTAAAAAAAAAGGAAATGACACAAAGGAATCAATCTCAGCTTACCATAATGGACTCATGGGCTGGTAAGAAAATCAATAAATCCCTGCACAACTCATGGAAATAAGAAATAGTTGTGTGTTTTTTTTTTTTACCTTTGCCTACCTTTGTGTTCCACAATTGGGGAAATTCCTTCTGCCCAAGTCCCTTGAGGCTGGGAAGTTCATTGGTCTGCTGTTGCACCATGACTGAAATTCCTCAGTGATGCTGACTTATTCTCTGCTAAGGCTTGGGCCTTTTAGCCCTACCAGCTACTCTTTTCCTGTTGCCATTGCCTCTGTAAAGTGTTATCTATAATTACTCTTTCAAAGTGAGATTACCTGACAGATGTCTCAAGATACTCAATACATTTGGAGATCTCCTATAGCTATGAGAATTTTCCCCTTGCCTTTATAAATGGAAGACCCCATCCCCCAACCCTTATTCCTTATTCCTAGCTGATTTAGGGAAGGTAAATTCCTTTTACCTTTTACCTGACTCAGGGAGGACATTATATCCATCTTCACCCCCTTAACCATGCAAAGCCTCCACTTTATCTTTTTGAAGCTGGGAATGACATCTTTTCTATTTGTCTCTTCAAATCCCATCATATTCCTGGTTAACTGGTATCAGGTCATGTTAATTACCTTAAAGCTCCTTCCAGACAATAACAGAAACACTAAGTGAGGGCAGAGGTATGAGATTCTGCTGGCCTCCCTGACACTGTGGAGAAAGGTCTCTCTGTACCTGTTACACCAACTTTCTCTGGTGTTTAAAATTTTAGACTGTAAATACCAATCCCTATATCTCAAGTAAGCAATACAAACCCTGCTGGGAGAAAACAGCATGAAAGGTTCAAATTCTTAAGACAAACTAAGTTTTGGAAGGAGGCTTCTAAGATCTGGACCTCAAGACACAAGATTCCATGGGGACAGAGTCCCTAGGACACTATCCTAAAGTGAGGAGAAAAGAGAAGCAAAAGGAACTCTAGGATATCACAAGCCCAAGAAAGCCATTATTGGGTGAAAGAAAGGAAGGACCATGATGGAGAGAAAAAGCACCTGAGGTGTGATTGACAGGAGAAAGGGAGAGAAAGTAGGCCATTGATTGCTTCCTATTTTGACTAATCATTCTTGCTAAATGAGTGTTGAATTTAGTTATTTCTGCATCCGAAAGAGTATAAATGCTTCAAGTGCCTTCAACATTTTGGCACCCTGGGGCAAAACTCCAACTACTTTACCCTAATAATTTTGTTGTTGTTCAGTCATATTTCACTCTTTGTGACCCCATTTTGGGTTTTCTCAGGAAAGATACTGGAGTAGTTTGCCATTTCCTTCTCCAGCTCATTTTGCAGACGAGGAAAGTGAGGCAAACAGGGTTATGTGACTTGCCCAGAGTGATACAGCTAGTAGGTGCATGAGGCCAAATTTGAACTCTGGAAGATGAGTCTTCCTGACTCCTGGCCTAGCACTCTGCGAACTATGGCGCCACCTAGCTGCCCCACCCTAACAGGTTTTATTGAAATGTTTTGAGTTACAGTTGAATCTAAGTTTTCTTTTCTTCAAAAGTTCAGTAGAACTCAATCACCTTGAATTTTTAAGACTTTAATCTAAACCACCTGGTTGCTTTTTCTTCACAACTGAAACCTGACTTTGCTTCCACAGCTCTCCTTTGCTTAAATACTGAAGTGATTCCTAGAGTTATTAGCTCCCTTTCCTTCAGCCATCTGTAATCCCATTTTTTGAGGCTTGGAAAAAGGGAAAAAACAAAAGAAAGAAAAAATGATGGCCACATACCTGCACATCAACAATAAACATTCTGATGATTACTTTTTTCCAATCTGGGACGTGCCATTTTTCCCTCTTAAAAGGGTCTTTTTCCCCTGTATCCCACCTTAGGTATCTAGATGTTAGTTGTTGAAATACTTGTGCACAAATGCTTCTGGTTCTCTTATAAACTCCCTCCCTCAAACAGTCCTATGCAGCTTTGGGTAATGTCTTTTCTTCCTCACTCGAATGCTTTTATCTGGAGAGTTGGAGGTTATGTGTACACACCTAAATGCAGAGTTCACGTGCATATATATAGTGGTTTGCCATTTTCAGAGAATTTAAATTGCAAAAATCCTGGAGGGGTAGATCATACAGGTATAATTGTCCTGATTTTACAGATGAGGAGACTGAGACTCAGTAAAATCAAGTGAATTACCCAAGATCACAAAACTAGAAAACATTAGAGCTGAGACTCAAACTTGGGTCTTCTGACTTAAAGCCTAATGCTCCTCCATTACATTCTCTACATACATACATTACATCTTTAATTGGATAGCCTAACACATCAAATGGAAATATTGGAATAGTCAATGAAGGCATTCGACTTTCCCATCCAAAGGAACTAGAAGTGCATCCTAATGGAAAAAACATTAGAATTGGAATCAGCAAGGCCTAAATTCAGATCTTGGCTTTAACACTCACTTACTAGATGACTGTTAGCACATTACTTTAACTCTCATTCTCTGAGTCTCAGTTTCTTAAGCAGAAAAGGGAAATAGCAATCTTTTCTTTAAACTCCGTCAGAGGGTTATTCTAAGGAAGTTTCTTTTAAAAATATGTTTTAATCATATGCTTAGAAATATAGATATCTATGCTTATATATACTTGTATATGCAGAAATAGGCACACATTATTAGATATGACCATATTGGGGTGGGGGGTATCCAGATAATACCTTGGGTTTAATGAATTTCCTGTGTGGAAAATTCCTCCATTGGTACAGATGGGCAACTGGTATAGTATAGTATAGTGTGCAACTTATAATCTTTTTAAAAATTAAATAAGTAATAAATAAATAAATATATAATAAATGTATTAATAAACATAAATAAATAAAATAAAAATTTCAGGTTTTCATTCTCTCCCTCCCACTTCTGTTATACAACTGAGAAGGCAGGAAAAGTAAAACCTGTTACAAACATGTATAGCCAAGAAAAACAAGTTCCCATGTTGATCATGCCACCCTCCCCCTGACAAATATGTGTGTATGTATTTATACATACCTACATGTATACATAGATACACACATATGCCTCAATCTTCACTGAGTCTATCTCCACTCAGTCTGGAGATAAGTAACACATTATGTCATGAGACCTCTGGAATTTTGATTGATCATTGTGTTGATCAGAATTCCTAAGTCAATTGTGGTATATGAATGTAATGGAAGACTATTGTGCTATAAGAAAAGATGAACAATAAGATTTCAGAGAAACCTGGGAAGACTTATATGAACTGATGCTGAGTGTGGGGAGCAGAACCAGGAGAACATTGTACACAGTAACAGCCACAGTGTGCGAGGACTGATTTTGATAGATTTAGCCCTTCTCAGCAGTGCAAGGACCTAAAACAATTCCAAAGGACACATGATGGAAAATGCTATCCACATCCAGAGAAAGAACTATGGAGTCACAATGCAGAACAAAGCAGATTATTGTCTTTTTTGTTTTGTTTTATTTTGTTTTCTTTTCTCTTTCTCATGGTTTTTCCCATTTGTTATAATTCTTCTATGCAACATGACTAATGTGAAAAATGTTTAATAGGAATATATGTGTAATCATATTGTAAGCTGTCTTGGGGTGTGAGGGAAGAGGGAAGGGGAGAAAATTTAAAATTTGTGAAAGTGAATGTTGAAAACTAAAAATAAATAATTTAATTAAAAAAATTTTTTTAAAAAGAATTCCTAAGTCATTCAAAGTTGTTTGTCTTTATAATATTGTCATTGTATAAATTGTTCTTCTGGTTCTACCTACTTCACTTTACATCAGTTCATATAAATCTCCCTAGGGTTCTCTGAAATTATCTGCTTTATAATTTCTTGGCAATTCATCACATTCATATACTATAATTAGTGCAATCTATGGTTTCATAAAGTTGCCTAGGACATGTAGAAATTAAATGAGTTGTTGCCCATGGTCACACAGTCAGAATATGTCAGAAATAAGAATTCAACCCAGTTATTTCTCAGATACTTACAAGCTAAGGGTCACCTGGACATGGCACTACTAACCTCTCTGAGCTTCGGTTTTCTCAGTGGTAAAATGAGAATAAGAACAGGTATAAATGTCAAACAAAATATTGTAAAGTGTTTTGCAAACCTTAAAATGCTATAGAAATGTGAATTATTTGTATTATTACCTCATTCTTATTTTCTTTTGATAAAAAGTCAGATAGATATGGTCTTAGGTTTTTCTGTAGTTGCATTATGGCCTGTTTTTCATTAATATTGGATGAAATTTTGTTGGCATACATTCCAAATCTAACATTGTGCATTTTACAGATCCAAAAGTATATAGAGTATGTTGAGATTGGTGTTAATTGTGAAGCTGTTAATTACTTTTTGTTGTTGTTCAGTCATTTTTAAATTGTGTATGACTCTTCATGACCTCATTTGTAGTTTTTTAGGCAGAGATACTGGAATGGTTTGCATTTTCCATCTCCAACTTATTTTACAGATAAGGGAACTGAGGCAAACAGGATTAAATGACTTGCCCAGGGTCATACAGCTAGTAAGTGTTGGAGACCAGATTTGAACTCAGGTCTTCCTGACTTCAGGCCCAGTACTCTATCTACTGTGCCACCTAGCTGCCCTTTTAATTGCTTTAAATGTGAGCTTGGATTTCAGGATACCAGAAAGGCTCTTAATATATACAACCATAGATTTTTCCTTGATAATTTTATGCCCAATATGTTTTATCTGAAGGAGTATTATCTTCATCTGTTGGTTCATTTTGACCATTCAGATTTCAACTAAAATCTTACATTTCTACTTTCCTTAGTGTACACTAATCATTTTGCATTGAGCCCAAATGACATTCTGACTTTATTTTGGGAATATTCTACGAGATGAAGAAGCTGTTTAATGTATATATTATGTTATAGGGAAGCTAGGTGGTGCAGTATATATAGAATGCCATTTCTGGAATCAGGAAGACTCATCCTGAGTTCAAATCTGGTTTCACACACTTACTAGTTGTGTGGCTCTGAGCAAGTGACTTAATCTCGTTTGCTTCCATTTCTCATCTGTAAAATGAAATGGAGAAGAAAATGGCAAACTACTCTGGTATTTTTGACAAAAATCAAAACAAAACAAAACAAAAAAATAAATTAACAAACCCAAATGGGGTCACAAAGAATCAGATACAACTGAACAACATTATTGTTATAATGTTATTCTTATCTTTTTGAAATTTGATTATTACTATTCTTTACTTCGGGTTCAGTACATTATCTACTATGCTATGCTATCCCCTGGTTTTTTGAGTGAAGAGACCAAGGCCCAGATGGATGAAGGGACTTGTCTAATCCTTTTTCTATCTCCTCCAAAATTTCCAGAAAGATTAGCATGGAGTTTCTTAGTGAGACTGAAGTATAACTTAGAGTGACTCTCAGAATGAATAAACCATCTGTATCCCTTTTAGATTTTATAACCATTAAGAATGACAAACAAAAACCAAAACCAAATCAATAGTTTACATCATAGTGAGTGTTTCTTGTCTGCTCTAACCTCACCATATACCATTGTTTTTAATACTAAGAATTACAGCAGAGCCATACAGTTTTCAGTGACTCATCAGCTCCAGCCTTCCAAGGGCCTTGGTTTTTCACATCCCTTCTGAGTAATGGCTTATAGAGAAATTGCTTAATATCTGTAATCAGTTTTAGTCTGGTGTGCTTCTCAAAAAGCATTCTTCTTTTCCAATAAATGCAAATTATAATACTGCTGCCTGGCAAAAGGAAAGTCATTTTTTCCTCCAGTCAAAGATTTCTTTCTCAACCGACTTGTTTTTGTATTCCTGAATGCCATTTTGAGTTTTTTTTCTAAAGCTCTAAACAAGTGCCTGCCAATCATTCTGACTTGGTAGGGATGATGCCAGAATAGTTTTGTTTCATTCTTTATGGCAAACATAGGAAAGTATTCTCAGAAAAGCTGTAGGGAAACAGAATTCAGACAAAATAATAGGAAGGAATTAAGGAGGGTACAGAAAGGCAAAAAAGGAAGATAGAAAATCTCTTACAGTTAGGATATTTTCATATTTAGTAAAAAAAGTCAACTAATTTATTTGGACCTCACTAATTTAAAAAAACACATAGATATTTAAATAGGAAAAATTGAGGTTTACCTTTGTTCAATCAGTGAAAACAGAATTTCCTAAGCAAATTAATAGTATGAGCAAGATTGCTATCTGAAGACTATAGATACTTTAATAGAATCCATTTTCATAATAAAAATTATCATGCAAATTGCATGTACTTTGTATCTATTCATTAAAGCAGACCTCGACCTAACACTTTGTTATCCATCAACAAAACCACTGAATTGCATTTCTTTTCAAATATTGAAAAATTCTGGATTTTCTCTAATCGAAACTGCCTCTTCCATGAATTATTCTGAACTGATGAATGTTAGAGTAGTTTGTTTCAACAACTAGCTGAAGAAGTATTTTGTGTCATATACCCTCTACTTAAACTAGTATGATAAATATGTTCACTAACTGTTTTGTAATACCATACTTTAGGCTGTTTGCTGCTGGGGGAAATAGAAAGGGTTCTAAAATATATACAGGATTAGGGCAGATATATAAGTACACTTTGACCAAGAAGAACTGCTACCTACCTTTAGGATTCTTATCCAACTCAAAGGTTTTATGACAAAGTATTAATCCAATACTTGCTACTCATTGTGCTACTTGCTGTGGGGACATGAGAAGTATCGGTTCAACTACAAAATGTATTAAACACTTAAAATATAACATGCATTGTGTTAAGAGTTATTGTTGTTGTTGAGTCATTTTTCAGTCATGTCCAACTCTTTGTAACCTCATTTGGTGTTTTCTTGACAAAGTTGCTGGAGTAGTTTGCCATTTCCTTCTCCAACTCTTTTTACAGATGAGGAAACTCAGATAAATGGAGCTAAGTGACTTGTCCAGGGTCACACAGCTAGTAACTGTCTGAGGATGGATTTGAAGTCAGGTCTTCCTGACTCCAGGCCAAGCAGTTCATGCACTATGGCACCACCTAGCTGTCCTTAAGTACTGTCAACAACAACTGTGTTAAGTACTAGGGATACAAAGAATCAAATTCCCTGTCCTCAAGGAGCTTATATTCTATTGGGGAAAGACAACATACACCTACATTGATATATATGTATATACATATACATATATATATATATATATATATATATAGTATGTACAAAGTAAAGATAAGGTCAATTGGGATACATGGGTTAAGGAATAATTTTTGGATTAAAAAAAATCATGCCTGGTGCCATCCTTTTAAAACATAGATCTTTTTTGCCTTCTAAAATGCCAAGCTTAACTTGCTTTCATGACACCAGCATGTATAATGCTACCTATTTCAACTTCATCGGTATGTTTCACCATATCTGAAGTGGAAACCAGATGAAGTGACAAAGACTCAGCTCTCATAAATCATGACCTTCGATTCCAGCAAGGGACATGAAAGAACAGGAAATGCATCTTTCTGTGTTGACACTTCAGTTCCAACCTGTTCTCCCTTCTTGTTATGGTCCTCTATTAAGGAGGATTAAATCTCCTCTCCATCAAGAGCCTCATCACTGGAGATTAAATAAATTCAGGGAGGGGCATAAAGACATTCTCTATGGTTTGAGTTCATTTAACATTTTGTCTAATGGTGTTTTCCCTCATACATCTTATCAATTAGGTGGTGATTTTAGATAAGTGAGTATCATTAGGGAAAGGAGTAATAAGTGCAGCTATTTAAATACTTAGATTGGCCAGAGCAAGAATAATTTGATTAAATCATTTGGCCAGATTCACTCTGTAGATAACTCTATGCAGAGCAGTGTTACAAAGGGAGAGCATCAGCCCCCTGAGGGATTGGATGGAATAGATAATCTTGTGGTCAAACAAGCAAAGAAAAGCACTTTGCTGGAGATGGAGGTTTCTATCTTCATTAGAAAAATTGAAGAAGCTCTAAAGGATTCCATTAAGGATAATACTATCTCTTTGAAGAGCTCTGTGCTTCATGGTTTAGATACTTGATAAAATGGCTAATTCACCCTCTGTTTATCTAATTGATCTTGTTTTCTTCTCCTGTATCCTGCCCTGGAGAATATCCACAAGGAAATTATAAGTCCTGATCCATGTTCCCTTCTTCCAAGGCTAACAAATATGAACTGGAGCTTTTCAATATGACAGAGGCTTTCAGACTCCAAGGACAGTGATAAACCTTTCTGTCTCTGTCTCTCTCTGTCTCTGTCTTTCTGTCTCTGTCTCTCTGTCTCTGTCTTTCTGTCTCTGTCTCTCTGTCTCTGTCTCTGTCTGTCTGTCTGTCTGTCTGTCTGTCTGTCTCTCTCTCTCTGTCTCTCTATTTCCCTCTCTCTCTGTAATATATGTGTGTAGGATGATTGCATCACTACCCACCAGGGTTCCTCCTTCCCATTCCCCCATATAAGTTAGATTTGCTTTTGTCTTGAAAAACAGCAGAGTTGTTCCTGCTATTTTATTTGCCCAGGGTCCTGAAACTCAAATTGCTGCCTTCCTTGTTCTTGGTGGCCTCTGGCCACATTGACATGGCTTCCTGGTAGCCTAAGAGCATAAAAAGTTCTACTCACAAGCGTTGGGACCCTACAAACTTGATAGATATCTAGAGACCAGAGGAGTCAGCACACTTTGCCCTGATGATCAGACATGTTTCTAAAAGAGATGATACCCAAGCTAAGTGCTTGAATATCCTTGTTATATATTCTTTCAAGAATTCTATGCTATGACTAAGTTAAACCCCTTTTGTTAGCTGTTGAATGACCTACAAGTGCCTCATTTTCTTCCCACACTGAACCTAATCTGACAGGAGACCAGCTGTAGCCAAGCCTGACCATTATAGGGGGTAACTCTTATTTGTAACTTTGTCTCTGTAGTGGAGATCACTCCATTACAATTTTTGTAGAATCATATATTTAAATCTGGAATGTGCCTCTAAAACCACCTAATCCAAAGATTCCTAACTATTTTTATGCCATGCATGCCTTTGCATGCATGGCAATCTAGTGAAACCTATAAATTTCTTCCTAGAATATTGTTTAAAGATTTAAATTAAATTATTGTTTAAAGAATTAAAAAGGTTATTGAAAATGGGGCAGTTAGTTGGTGCAGTGAATAGAGCACTGGCCCTGGAGTTAGGAGGATCTAAGTTCAAATCCAGCCTCAGGCATACTTACTAGCCATGTGACCTTGGAGAAGTCACTTAACCCCAATTGCCCTGCCTTCCCTCCTCCAAAAAGAAAAAAAAAAAGGTTATTGAAAATAAATATGGGGGAGGGGTGGAGTCAAGATAATGGAGTAGAAGCGGGAAATTCTGTGACCTCCCCCCACAACGACCTCAAATACCTATAAAATATGACTCTAAACAAATTTAGAGATACAGAGCCTACAAAATGACAGAGAGATACAAATCTTCCCCTGAAGGGAGCCTGGCAGGCTGACAGGAAGGGTTTGTTGCAGCGTACTGGGAGCCGAGTGCAGTCCTGCATGAGCCACATGGTATTGGCCCCAGGGAGGCAGCAGTGGCCATAGCAGACTTCAGGAGAGTGAATCACCAGCAGCTGTGGCAGTTTTCAGACTTTTCAACCCATAAACACCAAAAAGAAAGTGAAAGGTCAGTAGGGAACTCTGTTGAAAGGAAGGGCATAGTCTGGCCCCTGCCCCCAGGGCAAGAGCTGGCAAAGGCATGGCGGCTACAGAGGCTGCCACATGGCTGCCTCAGGAGCTCCTGGCCTATAGATTATAGGGGGACCAAGTGACCATTCAGAGGGTAATGCTTCTTTCTTTGACCTGCTTTGATCTGGGTTGTTTTTTTGGGTGGTGGTCCTAGGGTGAAAAATGCCAGTTTGCCAGTGTGGTGTCTGTAGAGAGGATGCCCTTTTCAGACCTCTGACAACATTTGCAAAACTCCAGTGATTTGGGACAAACCTCTCCTCTCTGGAAGCAGAGTTCTACTGTGGCAAAGAGTTCAATAGTCAAGTGATTGACTGGCAATATGAGCAAGCAGAGGAAGCACAAACAGACCATAGAATCCTTTTTTGGGAACAAAAAGGATCAAAGCATAGAACAGGAGGAAGACAAAAAAGTCAGAACTCCTGCACCAAAAGCTTCCAAGAAAAAGATGAGTTGGTTACAGGCCATGGAGGAGCTCGAGAAGGATTTTGAAAATCAAGTAAGAGAAGTAGAGGAAAAACAGAAAAGAGAAATGAGAATGATGCAAGAAAATCATGAAAAGAGAGTCAACAACCTGACTGAAGAAAATAACACCTTAAAAAATAAACTAACTCAAATGGCAAAAGAGAGGCAATGAGGAGAAGAATGCCTTAGAAGTTGAATTTGCCAGATAGAAAAGGAATTTCAAAAACTCACTGAAGAGAATAATTCCTTCAAAATTAGATTGGAGAGGGGCAGCTAGGTGGTGCAGTGAATAGAGCACCAGCCCTGGAGTCAGGAGGACCTGAGTTCAAATCTGGCCTCAGACATTTGACACACTTACTAGCCATGTGACTTCGGGCAAGTCACTTAACCCCAACTGCCCTCCAGAAAGCAAAAAAAATTAGATGAGAGCAATTGGAAGCTAATGACTTTATGAGAAATCATGATACTATTGAACAGATACAAACAAATGGAAAAATAGAGGGCAATGTGAAATATCTCATTAGGAAAACCACTGACCTGGAAAATAGATCAAGGAGAGATAATTTTAAAATTATTGGACTCCTGAAAGCCATGATCAAAAAAGTACCTAGACATCATCCTTCAAGAAATTCTCAAGGAAAATTGCCATGATATTTTAGAACCAGAGGGCAAAATAGAAATTGAAAGAATTCACCAATCACCTCTTCAAAAAGACCCCCCCCCCAAAAAAAAAAACTTCTAGGAATATTATAACCAAATTCCAGAGTTCCCCAGTCAAGGAGGAAATATTATAAGCAGCCAGGAAGAAGGAATTTGAGTATTGTGGAAACACAATCGGGGAAACACAAGATCTAGCAGCTTCTACATTAAAGAATTGAAGAGCTTGGAATATGATATTCTGGAGGTGAAAGGAGCTAGGATTAAAACCAGGAATCACCTACCCAGCAAAACTGAGTTTAATGTTTCAGGGGAAAATATGGTCATTCAATGAAATAGAGGACTTTCAAGCATTCTTGATGAAAAAACCAGAGTTGAATAGAAAATTTGACTTTCAAATACAAAAAGCAAGAGAGGCATGAGAAGGTAAACAAGGAAAAAAAATCATAAGAAACTTATTAAAATTGAACTATTTACATTCCTACATGGTAAAATGATAAATGTAATTCATGAGACTTTTCTCAGTAGGATAATTGAAGGAAATATATATGTATATATATATATATATACACACACACATATGTATACATACATATATGTTTATATAGGAGGGTATATGTGCAGTAACATATGTATAAGTACATATGTAGTATAAGCATATATGTGTACATGTATACATAGACAGAGGGCACAGGATCAGTTGAATAGGAAGGGATGATATCTAAAAAATAAAATTAAGAGGTGAGAGGAATATAATGAGAGAAGATAGGGAGAGATAGAATAGGGTAAATTATCTCATATAAAAAAGGCAAGAGAAAAACTGTTACAATGGAGGGGGAAAACAGGAAGGCGAAAGGGAATGGGTCAACCTTATTCTCATTGAATTTGGCTTAAGGAGAGAATAACATACACACTTAATTGGGTATCTTACCCTGCAGGAAAGTAAGGGGGAAGGGAATGAGAGGGAGGATGACAGAAGGGAGGGCTGATTGGGGGGGAGGGTAGTTAGAAGCACACACTTTTGAAAAGGGACAGAGTCAAAGTAGAAAATAGAATAAGTGTGGGAGGGTGTAATGTAATACCAAGCAAAGGCAACTTCCCAGGTTCAAAATACCAGCATAGGTGCTCTCTATTTTATTCAGTAACAAACCCAGAACAGAGAAGATCAAAACATGACATCATTCAAAATACAGCATTTACTAAGTGTGATTAAATAATCTCCAAGTACTACCCCACCCCAGGACCTTCCAATCATTCAATCAATTACAAAGTCTCTGTTCTAAATACTTCTCCATCCCTAGGCTATACCTTAATTAAGTCCACCACAAAGCCCCTCTTCTCAAATGGAGATTAGTTTCCAAACATAAGTAAAATACATTCATTTGCTCAACCATAGAACACAAAAAGGTCAAAAGTTCCCCACCCCTGGATCACAATTGAATCTACCCCAGAGTTACATCAAGTTTAAACACAGCACTTAATACCCAAATGGAGGTCTTTTCTTCATCTTGACACGAGGCAAGTTCTCAGCAATCTTAGTTCCTGGAGAGACAAGGCTTAGCAAGGCCATAAGATACATTGCCAGTCCCTTCATGAATTTATCCTCTGTCTGTAGAACAGCCCTAGAACCCCTGAACACATTAGCAAAGCCCTCTCCCAGGATTTCTGTAAACATACAACAAGAAAATCCTTCTTCAGGGCTTCTGAACCAACAGAAAGGCTCCCAGACCCCTGCAACAACAGTACTGTCCCTCACCAGTGGACAGTATTCATTCTGTCTGCAGGACAGTCTCCAGACCCCTGCAACAACAGTACTGTCCCTCACCAGTGGACAGTATTCACTCTCTGTCTGCAGGACAGTCTCAGGCCTTCTTAACCAAATGCCAGGTTCCAGGACTTCTTCAACAGGACAGTCTTTCAACAGTGGACAAATCTGGCAAAATAACATCAAAACAGACAGACAAAGTACCAGCAAAACAGCCATGTCTCCTCAGTCCTTGGCAGCTCAGGGGGCAGGTCTCAAAAGTCCAGGGCAATTCAAAGCGGCCACCAGCAATCCTCTTAGTCTCTCTCTCTCTCCACGAGGTGCTGCTTCCAAAAAAAGATCTTCCGCCTCTCTCCAGTGTCTCTCCAAATCTCCGTCACCAGCTCCTCCCACTTCAGGACTTTCTTTTCACATCAACAAGCCCATCCCACAGGTGGGATTAACAAACTCTGGGTTTTAATACAATCAATTTGAAAACCAAGCCAATACAGGGGAATCTTTAATTGCCATTACTATCACAGAGGGTGGGATAGGGTGGAGGAAAATATAGTCATTCTTTCACAATATATTTACTATGGAAATGTTTTATGTAACTACATATGTGTAACCTATATTGAATCACTTTTCCTCCCAATAGGAGTGGGTGGCAAGGGAAGAAGGGAAAGAATCTAGAAATCAAAGTTTTAAAATCAAATGTTAATATATATATATATATATATATATATATATATATATATATATTTTTTTTTTTTTAACATGCAACTGGGAAATAAGATATACAGGCACTGGGGTATAGAAATCCATCTTTGCCCTACTAGAAAGTCGGGGGAGGGGGGTGTGATGAGGGAGAATATAAGACAGAGAAGAGTGGGGGAAGGGGTATTCAGTAAAAATCACTATGTTGGGGTGAGGGGTAGGGGAAAGACAGGGAGAAAATTTGTAACTCAAAATCTTGCGGAAATGAACGTTGAAAACTAAAAGTAAACAAATTAAACAACACACAACAAAAAAAGAAAAGAAAGATGTATTATTTTTTTCTATCCAAGTTTATAAACACTCTGAAATCTCTCCAAAGGATGCCATATTAAGACCTCTGTCCTAATTCAGTGCCATTATTTTACCTATGAAGAACAAAAGCTCAAAGAAATAATCTGACCTGCCCAAGGTCACTTAGGTGGTACAGTGACAGAGCCAGGATTCAATCCAAGGTTCCTTTTCTGACTCCAAATCTAGCTCCCTATATTATAATGTCTCCCCATATTGCAATGTCAGGAATTAAGGCATTCTGCAACATCTACCTCTCCATTAAAATGAACCTTAGAAAAAAAAAGTCCATTTGCAGTCATGGCCATTCATTGGTCAAGCACATCCAGATAAGGAACATGGCCACTGTATACTTTTAGAATGTATACATGAAGGGACACCTCATGCCTCCAGGGCTGAAGGATTGCTGATATGTTCACATTGTTCCTGTTGAACCTTTTCCCCGCTGGCCTGGTGGGTTGTTCAGCCTCTACAAGGTACACTATTTTCTAATGGCCTCTTTTGGTCAATGCTGGGTAGTGTTCCACTTGTCTTTTGACTGTTAGGCTTCCCTCTGCTATTAGGTTTTGGGTTTTCTTCATTTTAACAAGTCAACATTTATTAAGCACCTACAATGAACTAGGCACTATGCTATAAAACCTTGCAGAGACTCAACAATTCACCCGAACAGTAAGGAGAAGGTCCAGCAAGAACAGATAGCAGTTGTCCTTGCAGCTTTGGAGGCATGAAATGTCCTTTAACATGTATACATTGGTCATACATGTACCTTATCTGTGTGCTCCTGTACAGGAGTGGCCTTCCCCAAGTTTTCTCTCCTTGTGGAACTACCCCAGGTATTACATTAGTTTCATTCTTGTCCAACTGGGGACATAAATACATTGAAAAGGAAAGATAAGGCTTGAAAGCCCTTGTTAATCCATGCTTAATTGGAGGGATTCTGTACTCTTAATCTTGCTTCAGGGGGCTCTGCCAAAGCCACCCCACAGAACTATGTGTGTCTAAGCCACTATGGTTTTCTATGGTTTTCTTCAGAGTCTCCCAGTTCTTTTGGCCCTTGTTCTTTCCTTACTGTTTTCAAGAATGCCCAAGTGTTCCCCACATTGAAAAAAAGCCTTCACTAAATTCTTCCATTTCTTCAACCTATCATTTAATTTTTTCAAACTTAAAAAAAAGAAGTCTACATGCATTGCTTGCATGCATTACACAAATGAAACTACTCTCTCCAAAGATACCAATAATCTCCCCCCCCCTTTTTTTGGGTATTTTTGGAGTGGGAAAGGCGGGGCAATTGGGGTTAAGTAATTTGCCCAAGGTAACATAGCTAGTACAATAATCTCTTAATTGACAAAGGATATTTGGGAATTTTTTTTTTACTTCTCTGCTGCATTTGATGCTGTTGACCACACCCTTCTCCTGGATATTCTCTCCTCTTTGAGTTTTCATTATTCTCTTCTAATTCTCAGACTATGTGTCCTTAGTCTCTTTTGTCTGCTTATCTTTCACATCATGGCTCCCATTTTGGGGTATTCCTTAAGTCCTCTGTCCTAAGTGCTCTTCTGTTCTCCTTCATAATCTCTCAGTATCATTAGTTCCCATGGCCTTGATTACCATCTATATGTAGATGAGTCATAGATCTACTTATCCATACTCCCTCCTCAGACTCAGTTTTATTAGGTATTTTTGAGTGAATGTCATATGGGTACGTTATACTCAACCTTCTCAAAACCAAATGCATTATCTTTTCACCAAAATCCACCACTCTTCCAAAACTTCCCTATTTCTGTTGAAGGTATCACCATTTTTTTTGGTTTTTTTGAGGGCAATTGGGGTTAAGCAACTTGCCCAAGGTCACATGGCTAGTTTTTGTGTTAAGTGTCTGAGGCCAGATTTGAACTCAGGTCCTCCTGACTCCAGGGCCAGTGCTCTATTCACTGCACAACCTAGCTGCCCCTCAAATCACTATTTCTTCCAGTCTCCCAGCTTTAGTAATGATTTGATGCTATTCTTGACTATTTAATATTCTTCATCCCATATATCCAATAAATTACTAAATCTTATTTCTCCATTTCTCATATCCGACTCTCTCTCTTTATTCATACTGCCACCATCTTGGTTCAGGCCTTTATTATATCTTCCCCAGGTTATTGCAATGGCCTCCTACTTCATTCCCCTGCTTCAAATCTGACCCAACTCCAATTCATCTTTCCTTCAGCAATAATTTTCCTTAAGTATAGATCTGATAGTGTCACTCAATAAACCCTATGGACTTCTTGTTCTTTCTATTATAAAATACAAACTCCTCTTTTTAGCTTTTAAAGGTTTCCCCACATGGTCCCAACATATCTTTCCAGCCTTTTGTGTATTTTCCTTCATTCTACTGTCCGGCCAAAGTGACTTACTTTCCTTTCCTTACATGCATCACTCTATGCCACATCTCTGTGCCTTTGCACTGACCATTCCCCATGCTGCAGGGCGGGGAGGGGTTATTCCCTACTCTTGGCACTTAAACCTTATAAAATTCCTTTCTTTGCTCAAGATACAGTTCAAGTACCACCTGCTACAAGAAGACTTTCTTGATTCCTCCAATTGCCAATGTTCTTCCTCCCTAAGTAACCTTGGATTTATATGTGTTTTACTCTCTCTGTATTTAGTATGTATATCATATACATGGTATCTCCTCAATTCAAATGTAAGCTCTTTGAAAAGAGATTTCTTTGTAGTTTTATCCCCTTCATCTAGCACGTGTCTGCCACATAATAAAGCTTAATAAATGATTTTTGATTGATTGATTGGTATGAAAATGTATATGTGAAATCACAGAAGCTAAGCCAAAAGGGCAAGGTCATTGTCTTCCTCCTGCCAGACCAATTTCTGGTCTTTTTGTGTACGGGCAACTAGATTGAAGCCACAAAGGCTTTGAGATACCTTAAACTTACATCTTTATTAAAATTGAACTATGCTATATTTAATGGGAGTTTACCTTCGGGCAAAAAAAAGTGGTAATTTTTCTGAGTTCTTAAGAATGAATCCATGAATTGGTCTCAAAAACCTGGGGTGAAGTGAAACTCAGGCATGCAAAAACAATGAATAATGATTGGATTAATGTAGTAGATAGAGCAGTGAACTGAGTCAAATACTTGGCTTCTAATAACACAGCTCTGACTTAATACTTATGGATCTCAAGTTAGACAATTCACTGAACTTCACTAAACCTCAGGCTCCTTATTCATAGCTTTGGGAGAATAATACCACCCCTGCCCCTTACACATACACACACACACACACACATAAGCATACCTATACACATAAGTGTTTCAGAGTTGTTGTAAGAAACTATAATGCCAAGCAAAGGCAACTTCCAAGGTTCAAAAATACCAGCATAGCAGCCCTACATTTTATTCAGTGACATTAAGAACAGAGAAAATTGGGCGGCCAGATAGCACAGCAAGTAAGAGCATCCGCTCCATTGTCAGGACAACCTGGAGATCGAATCCTGGGCTCAGACACTTAGCACCCACCCAGAAACACCTGGCCATGTAACCTTGAGCAAGTTACTTAACCCCAATTGCTTAGGGGCGGCCTGGTGGCTCAGCGAGTAAGAGCACCGGCTCTAGTGTTGGGATGACCTGGATCAAATCTGGGCTCAGATACTCAGCACCACACTCAGAAATAACTGGCCGTGTAACCTTGAGCAAGGTACTTAACCCTGAAAGAAGAACAGAGAAAATCAAAATACAGCATAATTCATAATACAGCATTCACCAAGTGTAATTCAATAATTTCCCAGTACTACTCCACCCCTGGAAAGTACATTCATTTAGTCAATCACAAAGTCCCTCTTCTCAAATGGAGATTAGTTTCCAATCATAAACAAAGTACATTCATTTAGTCTGTCACAGAGCACAAAAAAGTCAACAGTTTCCCACCCCTGGATCTCAACTGGAAAGGCCATCTATGCCTCAGTTACAACAAGCTTAAGTACAGCATTTAATACCCAAAGAGAGGTCTTTTCTTTATCTTGACCTGAGGCAAGTTCTCAGCAATCTCTGTCCCTAGGGAGACAAAGCTTAACAAGGCCACAAGATACATTGCCAGTGTCCTCATTAATTCATTCTCTGTCTGCAGAATAGTCCTAGGACCCCTGAAAACATTAGCAAAACCCTCTTCCAGGATTTCTGTCAACATAAAACAAGAAAATCCTTCTTCAGGGTATCTGAACCAACAGCAAGATTCCAGGACCTCTGCAACAACAGTACTGTCCTTCACCAGTGGACAAATCTGGCAAAACAACATCAAAACAGACAGACAGAGTACCAGCATTACAGCCATGTCTCCTCAGTCTTTCACAGCTCTGGGTGGCAGCTCTCTCAAAAGTCCTGGGCAGCTCGAACTGGCCTTGGGCAATCCTCTCTCTCTCTCTGCCTCCATGATGTCGCTTCCAAAAATTCTTCTGCCTTTCTTCCTTTGCTTGTGCCTCTCTAAATCCATGGCACCAGCTCCTCCCAGTTCAGCCCTCTTTTTTCACATCAACAAGTCCATCCCACAAGCTCTGGGTTTTAACACTCAACCCGAAAACCAAGCCAATATAGGGGAATCTTTAAATTCCATTACTATTACAGAAACAGAAGAGAAATGTGTGCAAAAATGACCTGAAAATTATAAACATTTGTACAAATGAATTGAGATCATGGATCTGTTTGAATATTTTGCATTAATTCATTTGTGCATGTGTCATAGTAGATGGAGGGCTTAAAGGACTTGAAACTAAAAAGACCTTAGTTCAAATATGGCCTCACACACTTATTGGTTGTGTGTACTTTGGGTGTTCCTTGGACACCTGTTCTAAGCCCTCTTCTGTCTTCCTCATATATTCTTCCAGTGAGATAGATCATCAGTCACTCCACCTACCTCAGTTTCATCAGCAATAAAATGGGAACAATAGTATCTACCTTCCAGGACTATTGTGAAGATCAAACAAGATAATAATTTATAAAGTGTTTAGTGCCTGGCACATAGGTTCTTAATAAATACTTGTTTCTTTCCTTCTTGTGACCATGTTGGATCCCTTCAATAGAACATAAGCTCCTTGTTGGTATAGACTTTTTCATTTTTCTCTTTGTTTCTTCCATGGCTAGCATTGTACCTGGCACTTAAGGTGCTATTGGGATCCTTATCCTGATCTCTCTTTTTTTTTTTTACTGCTCCCTCTTTTTTTTTTTTAATATTAGGAGACAACCTGTTTACCAGAGCTTAAAGTTCATCAAGCAAACTGTTCACTGAGCTTGGCATAACAACAATCCTTTGCACTCACCCTCTGCATGAACACTACTGTGATTAAATCACAGAACTGATGGTTCCTGAACTTGGGCAAGAACCAACAGGCCTAGACATGAAGCCCTGGCATGGACAGACTTTTTGTTGCTACCCGGCCTTGTCTCACTGCTGCTATTATGCTACATTACACTGTTTGAGTCTTTGTCTAGCCACAAATATATAATTCAAGGTTTAGCCCCATTGCCTCTGATCTTTTATTAGAGGAGGCCCCAAAATGTGTCTAATTTCTCTCCTCCAATGGAATAAAGCAAGCTTTTTGCTTATAACCTCTATGAGCTCTTTGGTATATTTGGAGTTAACAGTGGTTGCAAAACCTCTATGACTTTTTCGTCATTTGTTACCAGAACTGATGGTACATAACAAGTTGTTATTGAATGAATTCTTTTTCTATTCTGTGTCACCAGGCTTGTGTAGTATAAATATGCAAAATCATGTTAGATAATAAGTTTCCCAAGGGCAGGCACCAGATATTACTTACATTTGTGTCTTCTTCAGGTTTATTGGTAGGATCAATAATGAGTGGTTGGGCTGAATTAAAAATCAAATGAATGCTGGGTCACAAATTAGGTTCCTGGGATCTCTGTGAAATAAACTTGAGTAAAAAGAAATCCATAATCTTGTGGGGATATTTAAGTAATAAAAGAAGAAGCATCTGGCCTGATTTTCATTACTAATGGAAAGATCTACCTTCATCATTTTGTTGATCCCAATGTGTAAATGGATCAAGGAAGGAGAGAGTGAATTTCCAAGAAAAAAGTAACATAAGACTTTGTCCGAGGTATTTAACATCTCTCAGTCCAAGAGATTAATCTATAAAAATGAGGAGGAGGGTATTAGTTTATTTTTAAGGCCCATTTTAGCTCTAAGGCTATGATTCTAGAATCAGGAAAGGGAACTTGAGGGCAAGGGACAGCTCTCCCACTAATTAGCGATGTGAAGCCACCTTCCCATGCAGTGAATCATGAATTCATTGTTGTTCAGCTCTCTCATCTGTAAAATGAGGGAGTTGGATGAGATAATCCAAAGTCCCTCTAGGCTCTAAAGTTTTGTGATTCTACAATCTGTTATTTGATTCACAGCTTTGTCATCAGCTCCATCAGTAAAGCAACGACCTTGTCCAAACTATTGTACATCTAGTGACTTTAACTCACTTTGGTTTTCTACTGTTCTAATTTTCCTGTTTTGAAGGCACTTCAATTTACTTTTGGTGTGTAAAACCCAAGAGTATTAATTCAATTCATGTCACCAAGTATTTATTAAGGGTCCTCTCTATGTGCTCAGAGTCTTAATGCAGCTCAATCCTCATAAACATTTGCAGTCTGCCATCATCTATATTCTCTTCAGTTGATCACCCCCCAACTGGTTTTAGAAAGCACACATGTGTGAAACTATTTCCTAGCCCAGTAGACCTATCTCATACAGCATTTCACAAAAGCTGGGGGAAAGCTGCTGCTGAAA
Source organism: Petaurus breviceps papuanus (assembly GCF_028583685.1). NCBI lineage: Eukaryota > Metazoa > Chordata > Mammalia > Diprotodontia > Petauridae > Petaurus > Petaurus breviceps. The sequence goes on along the minus strand of NW_027187341.1, from coordinate 12,962,649 downwards.
ACCTCTGGGGCCATTTCCCCCCTGGCTATGAATTCCTCAGCATAACAAATACTCCTGACAGTGATTGCAGTTGTGGACTGTGACAATCCACCTTCTAATCAGTCATCCTTTGATGAGTTTCATATGATATGTTTAGCAGTGACGAGCTGTCTCAGACCATGTTTCCTCCCTAAGGTATTTCTGAATGACTTCTGAAATAGGCAAAAGGCAAAGATCTCACCCCAGTGTCTACTTAATTAGATTATAAATTCACTGGGCAGAGAAAACGTTTGTTTATTGCTTCCATGCAATGCATGTCATGTTCTTTCTCCTCATTAAATACTAAAGAATAACCTTTTCAAGATGAACTATTTAATGGATGCCTGGGACTTGGCTGTAGCCTGGCAAAGCCCATTTCTCCTGGAAACAGAGAAAGGAGGTCATTGCAACTTTTGTCCAATGATTGAGAGAAAATCATATGGTTTCATTCCAGAATATGTTTGAGGTGGAATCAACAAAAGCTTGCATTGGACCAGATTCATGCCCCACTATGTTTGACTTTAGAACTTCAAAAGAAGTCAAGAAGAGATACTAACTGCATCTAAATCTAGGCTTAGCACTTCCTATTTACTTCCCTTTTAAAGGAAAAGCATTTTATATTGGAAAAACGAATCCCTATCTACATTCTGTATTCTTTTAGCACCTGCAAATCCCTTTGAAGTTGATGGAAGCTGCATAGGAGATATGCTGAGGACCTGACAGATGAGGATTCTGTGTTGCTTGCAGTAATCAGTTTTCCAATGAGGGAAATTTGAGCAACATAATTTGAGGTAGGAAAATGAGGTTCAGTTCCTCTGCAACAGTCTCATCAAAGCCATCATCAACAACAAAGCATGTTAAGTGTTCATTTAATGAATGCTATTGTCACTCATTACATTGTTCACACCCTAATGTGCATTCCAAAAATTAATATTCCTTTTAAAATATTATCTTTGCACCATTTTCTGATTGTTTAATAAATGTTGACTGAAGAAATAGATGAATGACCCTCTGTAACCCTATTCTTTGTGCTTGGCACAACCTGGAAATTGCCCCAGTAATTTTCTTACTTAGACCTCCTAGTTTTGTGGACAGATATACATGCATACCTACACATGAAAACACACATATGTTTTGGTTTCCAGAGTTTGATCAGCATGCTTTATTTAGTTCACAAACTCTCAGACCAAAAGAGTAACACATCCCAAGGCACAAGAATTTGAATTTCCAAGTACATATCTGCAAACACCCATAGTCATGCATGTTTGCCTAATATAATCTTACCAAACACAAGGACAGTGTTAGTAAATATAGAACCCTATGATTAGACAGTCACCTAATAGTGTGAAATCAGTTCGTGTTCAGAAAAAAGAAGGGATCTATCAACAAGAAATGCCTGTTCTTCTTCTTCTAATTAATACACATACACACTCATGAAAATACTAGAATAAAGGAATTATACAAAGAATTACCAGATAAATGATTGAGGAGTGCTGATCAGAGCAAATCGTGCTTTAGTGACATTAGTTATTATTTATTCTACCAGAATAAGGGAGATTATAAGCTTGCTGTATCCTGCTCTGGTCAGACCATATCTGGGGTATGATACTCATTCTACTAGAGGGTATCTAGAGAGGGGATGATCAAAAACGTGAAAGGCCTTAAGATCATACTATATGAGGATCCAAAGAAGGAATTGGGCATCTTTATCCTGGAGAAGGAACTATTTGGGTAGACGTGATAACTGTCTCTGAGTATTTGAAAGAATGGCATATGGAAAAAGAGACCAGCTTCTTCTACATGATCTCAGAAAGTAGACCTGGAAACAGTGGCTGGTCATTACAAAAGAAGCAGATTTCAGCTTCATGTGAGAAAAAGTTTCCTAACTATTGTAGCTTTCCAAAGGAGGAAAGGGTTGCCTTGAGAGGTGGTGAATTCTCCATCACTGAATGTCTTTAAACGGAGATGGGAGATGGAGGATTCCTCTTCAAGTGTAGGTTAGACTAAATGACCTCTAAGGTCACCTCAACTCCTGTGATTCTGTGAAACCCATATTTTAATAGATAAGTAAACTGAAGCACAGAGGAATGAAGAAACTTGTCCAAGGATACAGAGATAATTATGACAGAAATTGGATGATTAGAATATGCCTGTGAACATGGTAATCTTTTGATACATAGCATGTTAAGCTGGAGAGAAAAGAATGGTAAGACAGATGAAAGAAAAAGTAAACAAAGAAGGAAGTGGTGGGGGGGAGGGAGCCAAGAAAGAAAGACCAGAAAAGCCATGTTGTATATTTGAACCTTGGACTTTTTTTATTTCTCGTTATCAGTAGGAGGGGCCTGCCTTCTTGCCTGAATAACGAGTCCCTTCATGCCTACAGCTGGTAGTGGAGAGCCCAGGATGATTGTGTTTGACTTGCTTTATTCTAGGTGGTCAACAAGCATTTAAGTGCTTCCTATGTGCCAAACATTTTAACAAGCAATGGGAATAGAGGAGAAATGTGGAAAGAATTTCTACTCTCAGAGCTCACATTCTAATGAGGATTATTTTTGACCTGCTTAGTAATTGGCTATCCTGGGAGTTCATCAAGCTATCCAGTACATAGATATAAACCCTGCAGGTTATATACAGTTACTAACCTTCTGTCCAGTGACAAGTTGAAAGGTAGGTATTGAGGTTGACACCTTTGACGTTATTTATTTCTTCTCTGCTGCCACCTACACTTGTCAGTTGGCCAATCGTTTTACAATCCCTCCTTCAAGACCTTTTTCTAGTCTGCTTTACAGCAGCTGAAGATGAATGGAATTGAGATGATACAATAAAACACCTTTTTCTCTATATTGTACTTTTATCTCCTTCTTGTCTCCAAATGGTTCACACATAAGTGAGCCTTTTATTTTGTGCCTGTTCATTTCTCAACCTTGTACTTAGTGAATTTAAATTCCATATGAGCAGAAACTAAGTCCAAAGAACTACTCAGCAGTATAGAAATTTCATCATTTGCAAAATAATAATAACAGACATTTGGAGAGGGCGTCTCAAAAATCTCAGTGCAGCTTTAAGAAGGAAACTCTGAATAGGCTTTAAATTTTGTCAAGTCCTTTATTTATAGTATATTATTTAGGCTTCACCAAAGATGCTATGAGGGAAGAAACACAATTATCATCATCCTCATTGTAAAGATGAGGAAACCAAGGATCAGATATTAGATGACTTGTCCAAGGTCACATAGCTAGTAAATGTCAGAGGCAGGATTTGAACTCAGGTCTCACTAACTCTAAGTCTATTACGCTAGGCTGTCTAAATTTGGGCCAGATGGTCCCATATATCCCTTTCAGAACTAAATCTTATAATTCTATGTATCCCTTTGTATATCCTATATATCCAAAGTATCACTTTATATATATTAGAAATATGTTTATTGTACTGCATATGGCATTGTAAGCTTGCATGAAGTTTTTCTCATGGGGAAAAGTGAGCTAGGGCTCTTTCTAACTGGTTGGATGGAACCTTCCAAATGTCAAGTTTAAGAGTGAACTGTCAATTGAAGTTTGTTAACTGTCATCACTGGAAAGAGATAGCTACTTAATGACAGGAATAGAACTTGGTGAACTACTTTTTTTTGCAAGGTATTATGCCAGAGGGGCAGTTTTTTTTTTTTACATATATTGAATATATTCCATACAAAAACAATTATGAGACTGTCCCTGCTCTCAGGGAGATTACATCCTACTGATTCTTTCATGTTCTGTAACTTGATGATTCTGTAATCTTTGTAAGTCTGTTTTATTTTTTATTATGTTTTTAAATGTTTTTATGTTATATTTATTATGTCATATTTTTAAATAATCTTCTTTCCTTTAAATGACAGTATAGCAGAGTTTAGAGATAGTTTTTGGTGGTGTCAGGTACATGAACAAGTTGATAGCCATACCAAATCCCCATCCCCATAGCCTGCTACTTGACTTAATAACAAATTCTAATCCTGGTTTATAAAACAACCAAGGGGTATTTTTAGATAATCCTAACAAATTAAAAGATTTTTACTCTTTTTCATCAATATTTCTCAATCAATTAGCTCTGAGCTGCCACCTCACTTTACAAAATAACTGATGAAATTTCTTTTCCCATGCGCTTATTTTCTGCTCTATGTCTTCACCAAACTAGGCTTGAATAAACATCAATGTTACTGGCTAAACATTTTATTAGTGGTGTAAAAATAATACACAAACATTTAAATATTTCGACAATATTTTACAGTGTGAAAAATCATAGCCATGGTCACCTCTGTCAACTATAGCTGCTAACTTCTCGTCCACTCTGGATATATAGCCCTACCAATTCAGCTCTTCTATAATGGCAGTCAGTTTCTCAAAAATTATCTTCAGCCTTCTGCATAATGATACTACACTTAAGATTTCATTCATATTTTACCAACGTAAGATTGATATTATATATATATTCAATCAAAAGATTGAATCTTTTCTTCATATCAACTATGTGAGGCAGGTACTGAAAATATTTTTATTCACATTTCACAGAGGAGATCACAGACTCAGAGATGGTACATGACTTGTCCTCTGTCAAATGACTAGTAAATGCCAGAAGTCTCCCCTTATTCCAAGTCCAGCACTCTGTCCACTAAAATATATGCCATTTGGGTAAGTTATGAATAAGAAGGATGGAAGTGAAATGGTGACACCTTCAGAATAAGTCCTTGAAGTTTTAAGGCCAATTTTCTGAAACCTTATCAGATATTCAAAATCATGGTGCATTGTTGTTTGCTGCACATTAGCGCATTGTCACAACCATTTTGGGTTCCCTAAACTCCAAGAGCTCTCTGTTATTGATCTCAAGTCTACATCCCAGTTGTCCATCTCTTTCTCCTTCCCCAGCAGGGGATGTGTAGTGGGGAGAGAGTAAATTACTTTGCCATACATATAGCTCCATGGATTTCAATGCAATGACTTTGCTCTTAATTAGAGTCAAAATTACATAACAACCCCTTAGCTCCTCTAATCAGCAGAGCTAAGAATTTCTGTTACACTGAATACACTGATATAGTCAATGGTCAACTTACAAATCCCTGATTTAGTAAATGACATATGCAATCAACAGAGGACTCATCTCCTCAGTAAATCCCTCTTTGCAGCTGCTAGAAATACCCAGAATTTCTATCCTTTCCCCCCACTTTTAGGAATATCTTAGAACATTTTCTTCCCTACTGCTCTTAAAATTTTTTGAATCCTACTACTACCACTTCTGTGGTCCATTTTAGATAGTGGAGAGTGAACTTGATGGGGTGCTTGGGATCTATGTTTGTAAAATCTATTTGTAAACTCAATTTGTAATACCAATTTGTAACATCAGTAATGATGGGGTGCTTGGGATCTATATTTGTAACATCAGTCTGTAAAACTTTGTAACATCAATTTGTAAAACCAGTCGGTAAAATCATGTTTCCCTTTCCCAGCCTCAAACTCTGCCCCTTCCCCCTATCCACACTCTGCCTAGGCAACAACTTGTGACTCCTTTGTCCTTGCTTAATCTAGCCCTATTGGAGTTGCCTCATGTCTCCTCCCGTCTGGCCCAAATCTCATCTCCAAGTTAAACTCCTCAAACTTTTATCTATGCACTGAAGTCACAAGTTCCTCTCAGTCAGCCCTACCTTTTATCTATGCACTGAAGTCACAAGTTAGCCTTGGTTCCCTTACATCCATCCTGCCGGCCCTGACAATGGCAGCCCTACCCTTTAAAAGTAAAAGCCTGTGCCCCCTTTCACTTGCAAAAAGTCCCCTAAGGACTCTTGCCTGCTTCTGTAAAAATAAACTTTTTCAACTCTGACTCCAAGTAAGGCTGAGCTGAATTCTTTCCAGACTGAATCGCAGGTTCTAGTCTTGATAAGATCAGAGTCCCTGCTGAACCTATTGGGAGCCATCCCTCATCAAACTGTTTTAGATTATATCTTAGATTGGAACTTGCTATATTTTCTCAGAAATTATGTTGCAAATGATGGACAAGTTCCATAGTTACATAACTAACTATACTAAGTCCACTAAATCATGGGTTATATAGCTTTGGGAGACTAATGGTGGTATATAAACAACATTTATAACATGGTTTCCATAGGAAATTGTATCCAATTATTCCAACAGCTACCTTGCAAAAAATTTTGGAAAATTCAATCATAAGTACTACTGAAGAGTCTTGGCATTATTGTTATCAATAATCATAACAACAGCTCACATGTATATAGCACATCAAAGTTTACAAAATATTTTTTGAATCTGTGAGGTAGGTAATGAAAATATCATTTCCTTTTTCTCTTTAGGAAATTGAGACTCAGAGAAAGTGATTCATCAATGGTCACCCAGCTGCTAAGTGCCAAGATTTGAATTGCATCTTCTGATCCCAATTCCAATGGTCTTTCCAATTCTAACTCTTTGTCTATATTTAAAAATTGAATGGATTCCAATATTTTTATTTGACGCTTTACAAGATCCATTTAGAGAGATAGTATTATATGGGAAGGTCCCTGGAATTTGAGTTAGGAGACCTAGGCTTGACTACCAGTTCTAACACCATCTAACTGTGTACCTTGAATAAGTAGGTAGTCATTCGTTTTATCCTTATTATTATTATTATTTTGCCTTTTGGAGGGCAAATGGGGTTAAGTAACTTGCCCAAGGTTACATGGCTAGTGTGTGTGTGTGTGTGTGTGTGTGTGTGTGTGTGTGTGTGTGTGTG
>NW_027187341.1:12952179-12955871 GCF_028583685.1 Petaurus breviceps papuanus | reverse complement strand
GTGTGTGTGTGTGTGTGTGTGTGTGTGTGTGTGTGTGTGTGTGTGTGAAGTATCTGAGGCCAGAACCAAACTCTGGTCCTCCTGACTCAGCGCTGCGCTTTACTCACTGCGCCACCTAGCTGCCCCACTTATCCTTATTGAACCTCAGGTTCGCCATCTGAAATTTTAGATTAATACTTTTGCTACTTTCCTTATATGGTTCTTTTGAATTAAGTATTTTGTAAACCATGAAGCTCCAGTGAGCTACTATTAAAATCCAGTTAAGTTTTACTTTGATTCTCTAGATGTAAATGTCCTAGTTCATGAGGAAAAACAAAATTATCCAAAGCTACATTATTCAGTCTACATGAATTGGGTGCTTATCTTCAGAAATAATAAAACCATGACTGTGTGCTCTACAATGCCCATGTAATAGGTATGTAAGCGCATCTATCCTGCCATAAAAATGTGTTTTCTACTTGGGGTTATGTAAAATATTCCTGGCTCAAAATGTTTTTGGATACACAAACAATGCAGCTGTGATTAAAGGGCATTTACAATACTAAGATACCATTGAACTGATGGTGTTTTTATCAGTGAAAGTGTGGAAGAGAATAGACGGGGAAAATTAATTTCTTACAAGATTGTGGTCTAATAGCAAGCAACAAGAGCTCAGTCAGTCACCTCAGGCACTGACCTACATGGGAACACATTTAAAATCATTTGTCTCTTGGGTGGTTATTAAAAGAAGTCCGACTCGGATGATTGGTGTAATTGCACCAAACAACTGTGGCTGACTGTCTCAGGGACACAGGATTCATTGAAGCCTCATGATTCTCATGCATCAAAGAGGAAAATGAAATATGAAGGGGATGATGGGTGCTTTTTTCCCCTTAGTAGGTGCCCAAATTACTTTTATAGCATTTGGTTCCATTAGTTAATGTCAAAAAAAACTGTGAGCAATGGACTGGCACAGAGAGGGCCCATGTTTCTAGGCCTGCTCTCAAACCATTAGACATCCCAGCCTCTTGCCCTACAAAACCTGATTACTGTAAAATTGGTTGCTTTAAACTCACAGACCTGAGAGAATGGACTTGTGAGCTTGTCACACTAATAAGCCATGAATTGATGTCAATCAGCTCTATCCATTAAGCATGTCGTCCTTTAATTGTCCTTTAATAATGGTGTCCATTAACTAGATGTTGCCATAGCCTTTTTGCATATGAAATGTGCAGCCTCAGATCTTTGAATATTCACTTCCTGTCCTTTCTTCTCATTGTTCTACAAAACCTTTTCTTGACCTGTTAGTCCCTCAAGCTATTGAGTTATTTCAGTTCTAATGGAAAAGGAGGGACAGAGCCAAGGAATATTGTGGGAGAATCAGTAGGCTATAGTGACTAATTGCTTGCATTAATGAATAAGAAGAAACAATCAAAAACTAGCCTAAAGTTTTAAACTTTGGGAGAAACATGGTATCTTTAGCAATAAGGGTAAGTCAGGAAGGCAAAGAGGTTGAGGGTGGGGGAATATGATGGGTTTAGTTTTAGACATACTGAATTTGAAGTCCTAGTCAAAGAATATACAGGGGGATAGGATTATATGGAACTTTAAAAAGAGGTCAGGGCTGGATATTTCCTTTTTTGTTTTAGGTGTATAAACTGATATACATGGATTTCAGCAAAATATTTGGCAAATCTCGCTATTCTTGTGGTTAAAGATGATGAGATATGAGTTAAATAGTACAGATAGGTAAATTTGGAACTGATTGAGTAATTAATGCTGGATTGATAGAAACTTTGAGGGTATTCTCTAAAAGAATGTCTCAGACAACTATCTGTGGTCTTTTATAGTTCAAAGTTCTCTATTAAAAAGACAACAAAAAATTTTTTTAATTAAAAAGATTTTTAAAAAATCAAATTTGAATAATGCAGATTTGAGAAAAATAGCTAACAAACTTGGGATCCAAAAAGATTTTGATTGGCTGGAACATTGGGCTGAATAGTGTAAGATGGAATTTAATAGAGATAAATATAAAGTGCCATGTTGTTGTTATTCAGTTGCTTCTGACTCTAGGTTTTCTTGGCAAAGATACTGGAGTGGTTTGTCACCTTCTTCTCCACTGTGTCCTCATTTTACAGATGAGGAACTGCGGTAAATATGGGTTAAGCGACCTGCCCAGGATCTCACGGATAGTAAGTATCTGAGTGTCAAGTGAGATATATCCTGTGAAGACTTCCCAGAAATGGCGTCCTGGCTTCTTTGGAACAAGTACGGAACTTGGGACCCCTTCTCCCCTTCCCTTGTTCCTCCTTCTTCCCTGGCACCTTACTTTCTCCTTTAAAGATTTTCTGTAAAAACCCATTTTGTTCTGGCTCAACGAGAACAAGACAATTAGGACTGAAATTCCCAAGACTCAGGCAAAGAGCAAGGGCAGCTAGCTCTTCCTCCCCAGCCAATGGGAGAGAAGGATAGTCCCAGATGTGAACTTATCTCTCAGCCAATGAGAGAAAGGAATAGTGGCTAGAGAAGCATGTTCTCTGACCATCACACTGCTGGCCACACCTCCCCACCAATAGGGATGACAAATGGTCCCGCGGTCAGTGAGCCCTGCCCCCTCGCCAATAGGAGGCAGAACCGCCCAAGCCCTTCCCCCCCCCCCATCCTCTGCACTGTCCCCGCCTTTAGATTGCAAGCCCTCCTCTTATCCAATGGGAACAGAAGGGGGAAGGATGGAGAGAAACCAGAGCCTGCCACACAGCGGGGTTTAAAAACCCCCATTGGCCCCATACCCCAGGCGTCCTTTCCCCCCGGGAGTCCTCCTTTTGAATCTCTTTGGTGGAGGGGGGGGGGAGGAAAAATTTAAATTCCTGTTCCCCGCAAGCCTGCTTCTGATTTGATTGCCTTGGGTAAGTGCTTCACTTGACCCACAGTGTGGGTTTGAATTCAGACCTTTTTGACTCCGAAGCCCCGGTGTTGTATCCACTGCACCACTTAGCTGCCAGATACAACTACGGTAATTTTAATACGTAACGGGACTTTGGGTGGACTGGGATACGTTATCAAATATACTGGCTTATTGCAGGAGTTCTCTTGGTCTCCTCATAGTTGTTAAAATTCGGTTGTGTGCGACTCCATGGACTTTGTCGGTAAAGATGCTGGAGCGCTTTGCCGTTTCCTTCTCTAGTATGTTGTTATTTTATCCAGATGAGGACTTGTGACAAAGACGGGTGTGATAGTAATGGCAATTAAATATTCCCCTGTATTGGCTTGGTTTTCAAATTGATTGCGTTAAAACCCAGAGCTTGTTAATCCCACCTGTGGGATGGACTTGTTGATGTGAAAAGAAAGTCCTGAACTGGGAGGAGCTGGTGACGTAGATTTGGAGAGACAAGAGAGAGGCGGAAGATCTTTTTTGGAAGCAGCACCTCGTGGAGAGAGAGAGACTAAGAGAATTGCTGGTGGCCGCTTTGAATTGCCCTGGACTTTTGAGACCTGCCCCCAGAGCTGCCAAGGACTGAGGAGACATGGCTGTTTTGCTGGTACTTTGTCTGTCTGTTTTGATGTTCTTTTGCCAGATTTGTCCACTGGTGAAAGACAGTCCTTTTGTTGAAGAAGTCCTGGAACCTGGCTGTTCATTAAGAAGCCCTGAGACTGTCCTGCAGACAGAGAGTGAATACTGTCCACTGGTGAAGGACAGTGCTGTTGTTGCAGGG
>NW_027187341.1:12944377-12952169 GCF_028583685.1 Petaurus breviceps papuanus | reverse complement strand
GCAGACAGAGTGAATACTGTCCACTGGTGAAGGACAGTGCTGTTGTTTCAGGGGTCTGGGAGCCTTTCTGTTGGTTCAGAAGCCCTGAAGAAGGATTTTCTTGTTGTATGTTTACAGAAATCCTGGGAGAGGGCTTTGCTAATGTGTTCAGGGGTTCTAGGACTGTTCTACAGACAGAGGATGAATTCATGAAGGGACTGGCAATGTATCTTATGGCCTTGCTAAGCCTTGTCTCCCCAGGAACTAAGATTGCTGAGAACTTGCCTCCTGTCAAGATGAAGAAAAGACCTCCATTTGGGTATTAAGTGCTGTGTTTAAACTTGATGTAACTCTGGGGTAGATTCAATTGTGATCCAGGGGTGGGGAACTTTTGACCTTATGTTTGGAAACTAATCTCCATTTGAGAAGAGGGGCTTTGTGGTGGACTTAATTAAGGTATAGCCTAGGGGTGGAGAAGTATTTAGAACAGAGACTTTGTAATTGATTGAATGATTGGAAGGTCCTGGGGTGGGGTAGTACTTGGAGATTATTTAATCACACTTAGTAAATGCTGTATTTTGAATGATGTCATGTTTTGATCTTCTCTGTTCTGGGTTTGTTACTGAATAAAATGGAGAGCACCTATGCTGGTATTCTGAACCTTGGGAAGTTGCCTTTCTTTTGGCATTACATTACAACAGATTAAGGGACTCGCCCAGAGTCACACATTTAACACGTCCAAGGCTGGATTTGAATTCAGGTCTTCCTGACTCCTGGCCTGGCGTACCATCCACTATACCCCCCAGCTGCTTCTATGATTAAAAAAATCCAACTTCAGAATGTAAGATGAGAGAAACAGTGCCAGATCACAGTTTATATGAAGAGGAGCTGTGGCACTATGGCGGTGCACAACGTGAGTCGGTGGTGACACTGCACCCTGCGGTCTCCATCCCTGGTCACTTAATGCTGAGGTGGGGTGGAGAGCACCGGGGATCTCATTAACTTCCCACTTACCTGAGCTAATGAGGGGGAGATTAAAGTATGGCGCAGTGATTGAGAGAATGGATTGTGACTAGAGAGGGTGATGGTTGGGGATTGCCTTAGAAAAACCAGAGCTGAACATTAGGTGGGAGCCAGCCCAACCATTCCAGAAAACAGCTCAGAACTGAACAAGAAAAGGGCCCAGTGGAGATTGCGCATTATAACTTAGTAGTGCACCCAGTCATGGTGATTTTGTGGTTTCCTCCATCTGTGTTCAGTAGCACCTGAGCAGGAGCAGAGGATGCTGGGAGCAATCCCAGGCGGAGGCTGGGCAGGCAATGTCTTCAGTAGGCAGAGAGGGCAGGGGCTCTAGAGAGGAGGACGGTGCAGAGGTGAAGGAGCTCACCCAGGTGCCCTCCACTTTGTATCTGCTGCTCCTGCTCCTTCAGGATAGACTCATCACTTCTAATCTCATCTCCAGGCTGCTAATCCAAGTCTTGATTGACACCATCTCCCTCAGCCTCTTCTCTCCTCTGATTAGAGAACTGGAGGATGGAGCACCAAGCTCCTCCCATTGCCTTCCCTTATAGGAACTGGGCTCTGAGCTCACTCCACTTTACATCTCCTGCTCTGCCTGGTTTCAGTTCTACATCCCAGCACCTGGTAACCCTGGAGTCCCCCTCCTTTTTGTGTGTTGTTTCTTCCCATTAGATTGTAAACTCCTTAAGAGCAGGGAGTCTTTCTTTTTATTAATTGTATCTAGCAGGTGCTTAATAAATGTTTGTCATATTAGATTGGATTAGGTCAGGTTAGGTGAGGGAGGAGAGGTTAGCCATTGAACCAGTGATGACTTGGGAAAGAACTGAGAGGCAAAGTAATTGTAAGTTACAGTGAGGACAAAGAAGAGATGTTGTGGTTGCAAGGCAAAGGGAGAGGTGGAATGATAGATTGTGGTCAAATAAGGGAATTTCAATGTTCATAAATATGGAAGTGATATATTTTTGAGGAAAGGGTGTGACCATCTCTCTGTGCTAGCATCATTGTGTGATACTATGAAGGAATAGGGCATGTGAACTGAATAAGCTGAGGAACTAGGGTGGAGACCCTAGTTCCTAGACAATTGAGGGAGTATCACAGGAAATACTTCTATGCACACAGAAAGATGAATTGAAAATAGAGGAGGTGTTGGAATTCATTTACTTTTTCCACCAACTCTGGTATAATGGCACCATAAACGGAGAATGGACATGAAAAGTGATTGGATTCACTTCAGCCACATCCATACAACAATGACCATCAATGAGGTGTTGAATAAGATCAGGCCAAGAATTTTCAATTGCATAGTGTTGCCCACAATGATGTATGCATTGGAATGCTGACCTGTAAGAAAGGAGGAAGAACAAAATCTTGTGGTCACCCAAGGTTGTTTCCTTTGAAATAATGATCCTGTGTAGTTATATAGCATGCACAGAACTTTGCAAAAAGTTTTGGGTTGTGAATGGACTTCATTGAAAGGGACATAAAATAAAAAGATTGTCTAACTTATAGACGACAAATTGCTGAGTGGGAGAGCATGAATTTGGTGGAATGAGCCAAGTGCCCTAGTTGTTTGTATGGAAATTGAAAATAGTGATCATGGAACTGTCAGTTTTGGTGTTCAGAAGAGTTATTTTTAAAGGATGTAGATAAAGACATCTAAATGAATTCATAAATTTAGGGAAAACATTCCAAACTATGCTAATATGACAGATGCAAGCTAACAGCTTTTTTTTTTCCTCTTTAACATGATGTAATAGAAAAAAATTAGACTTTGAAACAGAAGACTTGGATATGAATTCTGCCTCAGACATTAACTATCTGTGTGATGCTGGGCAAATCACTTCATCTGGAAAAGCCTCAACTTCTTTGGCTATAAAATAAGGATAAGAATATTTGCACTAGCTACTTTATAGGGTTGTTTTGAGAAAGTGCTTGGAAAGCTGCTATATAAAAGTGAATTATTATTACCATTATTATTATTTTATCTGGAAAGTGATTTAAGAAACTTTATTTAGCCTCAAGCCTCTGAAGAATATAACCCAGTGTATTGAACACCAACAAAATGCTGAGTTTCATCACAAAGGATATTTGGGGGGGGGAGAAGCAGAAATTCTTCTCTCTACATAAAAAACAAAACGAAACACAAAACCATGATATTTCCTGTACCTGGAAAACTGTTTGGTTCCAATATCTGCAAGGAATAGCTCTCAAGAGTAGGAGAATTTTAAGAATCTAAACAATAGAGTTACTGTTTTATAAGATTAGACTATAATTTAGGACTTTTAGATTAGAAAGTATAAGTGATTAAAGACTACAATTTTATTGAAGATATGCAAAGAGTAAATATTGCCTTTATCATAAAATTTTGGAAGGCCTGAACAAATCAAGTCAACAAGTATTTACCAAGTGCTTATTATAAGCCAGGCATTGTGCTAAGTACTGGAATTATAAACATCATAATAATAATTTAAAAAAGAAAATCCCTGCCCTCAAGGAGCTTACCCTCTAATGGGGGAAGACAGTACAAAAAATGGGAAGTCAAAAAAATGAGGAAAGGAAAAGACAATGAAAAGGGAGTGTTAGAAAAATAAAAGTGTAACATGAGTGATAGAGGTGGTAAAGATTCACAAATGCTCATTGGAGAAAGAGGACTCTGTTTCCTATGAGACTGTGTCCCCAGAGAATAGAAAACTGAAAGAGGAAACTTTGAAAAAAATCATTGATTTTTTTTAACCCATGGAGTAAAGGAAGAATTCAAGAATAAGCAGTGGAAATAACAGGTGTTTTGTTGCTATTTTACACCCAGAAAACTACCTGGAGGTAGAGTAAGTAGATAACCCATCCTGGATGTGAAAAAAACTGGTAGGTAGTAATCATGAACCAAGTGAAATGAGTAATGCATGAAGTAAACCAAGCCAGGGGCTTCAAGGAAGCAAGTAATCGACTAAATACAGAATCAAGCCATAGGTGAGGTCAAGCTAACTTGGGACCTATCCAACAGTATACAGAGACTGCTAAGACAGCCCTCTCACACTCCCACTCCATTCCCTTTCCTATCATGTTCTGGAGTTTCAAGGACTTGAGATCCAAATTGATCTTGGAAGAAGATGAATAAGATTCTAATCTCCAAGTACATAGGAAGTGATTGGTGTCTCTGCCTCTCCAGGCTTTGCTATCATGACTCAGTTATCTTCTTACTCTGGAATTTCCTTTAATGCCTGGGACCTTCTTACCCTGTAATGTTCCTCTGGGACGTCAATTCCCTTCTCCCTTTGGTGAATTCCTTCTGGAAATGGGAATGGGAATCATCATTTGATGTTCTGTAATGTTTGACTCTCTAAACATAGCCACTGTGTCTCCACATAAGTACTTTCACTTACCCTACCTTCCCAACTCCATTCCTATTTATCTGATCCATTTTATGTGTTGTCTTCTATTAGAATTTAAGTTCCTTGAGTACAATGATTGTCTTTATTTTTGCTTCTATTTGAATCCCTATCATTTAGCGTAGTCCCTGACAATGTTTTTTTTGCTTGCTTTGTTGCATTTCTATATTATTTAAGGGAAAAGATAGACTGGATCTGTCATATCTTTAATTTAGGAAACTCAGAAAAAAATAACTTAGGGAACTCTCAGGTGAGGAAACTTCCTCTACCAGTATAGGTTGGCATGTTCTCTGCAGCTTATAGTCTTAGAGAGTCACTCAGAGAACTGAGAGATTGCCACAGTCATATAGTCAGTAAATTATCAAGAGTCAGGATTTGAACCCACGTCTTTTGGCACTGAGATCAGTTCTCTATCAATTCACTACTCCATGCTGTCTCATCCCATTTTTCTTCTCTTTTGAAGGCTATTCCTTGTCTATAGCTGTTACTAGGAATAGCAACTGAATACCCGAGCCTAAATCAACTTCAAAAGTTCACAATTTTTTAACCAGATAGTGGCAAATTTGGGCCAGAGATAAAATATCATTTAATAGTGTCTATATTTTGCATATGAGTAAGAGAAGGTTTAGAGATAATTGGATCACTTGATACAAATGGACATGCTTTGTATAGTAGCTAATAAACTCATGGATTTCATTACACATAAGTGTTAAAGAATTAAGATCTTGGCAACTGGTCCCAACACTCCCTGGCAAATAGAGGGAGAAGAAATGGAAGCAGTGTTAGATTTTATATTCTTGGGTTCAAAGATCACAGTAGACGGCAACTACAGCATGAAATTAAAAGACGCTTGCTCCTTGGAAGGAAAGTTATGGCAAGTCTGGACAGCATAGTAAAAAGCAGAGATATCACCTCACCAACAAAGGTCCAAATAGGAATAACTATGTTTTGTTTTGCTTTGGTTTTTTTCCAGGAGCAACTTGAGAGTTAGACCATAGAGGAAAGTTGAGTGCTGAAGAATCGACACTTTTGAAAGGGTAATGCTGAACAAGACTTTTTGAGAGTCCCTTGGACAGCAAGGAGAACAAATCAGTTAGCACTTAAAGAAATAATTCATACTGTTCTTTTGAAGATCAAATATTGATGCTGAAGCTTATATACTTTGACAGCATAATTTGAATACAGGATTCCTTGAAAAAGACCCTGATAATGATAAAGATTGAAAAAAAAGAAAAAAGGAATAGCAGAGGATAAGGCAAATGAATACTATTAAGGAAAGAATGAACGTGAACTTGGATAGACTTTGAGAGATCATGAAGGATACAAGGTACTGGTGTCCATGGGGTCACCAAGAGTCAGAGATGACTGAACGACTAGCAACATCAATGTGGAATTTGTTTTGCTCGACTATGTATAAAGGTTTTCTTTTTTATTTTCTGTTGGTGGAGGGTAGGGTGGGAGGGAACAAAAATGGAAGCTAGTGAATTGAAAAACTAATTTAAAAAACTAATAACATAAAAAATTTGTCCTGATATCAAATAGTATTATGGGCTTATTATTTTGAGTCTGTTATAATATGGCAATTAATTGATCAATATGATAAATATTTATTAAATGATTGCTATGTTCCAAGTAGTATGCAATTATGTTATTATATATTCTGATTATTTTTAAACTAACCTAACAAATACCTGGTCATCTTTGTGTTTAGAAGAAAGTTGTGATGGCTTCCTTCTTGTATGTGTATAAATTGCAGAAACTTTCTGACTTTTTTTTTAAACTCTTTTCTCCAAAAACCAGTTAATTCACTATTTGCCAAACATACCATATGATTTCACACATTTGTGCCTTTGCTCACATTATCACCCCTCTTGAAATGCCTTCTGCTTTGCTTTTTTAAAATTCAATTTTATTTTACTTGCAGTTCCAAATTCTCTCCCTCCCTCTACCCATTGAGAAAATAAGAAAAAACAAAGCTCATTATAAATATGTATAATCATGCAAAGCAAATGATCATATTAATCATGTAAAAAAAACAAAAAAGAAAAGAAAGAAGAAAAAGGAATGATGCTTTGATCTATACTCTTGAGTCCATCACATCTCTCTCTGGAGGTGAATAATCTATTTTATGATGAATTCTTTTGAATTGTGATTAGTCACTGCTTGAGGGCAGAGCCAAGATGGCAGAGTAGAAACAGGACTTCTGTGTGGCTTCCGCTTCCACCTCCTCTAATACATGCAAAAAATGACTCTAAACAAACTTTAGAGCTACAGAACCCATGAAGTGACAGAGAGAAACTAACCTCCCACTGAAGACAACCTGGTAGGCTTGCAGGAAGGAGCCAGTGCAGCACTCTGGGAGCAGAGTCCAGCCCTGAGTGAGCCTGAGGTTTTAGCCTCAGGGCAGTGGATCACCAGCAGTTGTGGCAGTTTCTAGAATTATCAACCCACGGATACTAAGGACAAAGTGAGAGGTCAGTGCAGTGTGAACTTTGGGAACAGGGAGTTTGGGAGTACAGTCCAGCCTCTGCCCCTGAGGGAGAAATGGCTTAAGCACCACAGCCCTGCAGCTGCAGAGCTCCTGGCCTACAGATTGTAGGGGGACAAGTGCCCAGTCTGAGTGGTAATTGCTCTTGCTTTAACCTGCCTGGATCTTGATTGCTGTCTAGGGTGGAGGTCCTGGGGTGCATGACCAGTGAACCAGAGCTTGTGGAGGCTTCAGAGAGGGCAGCCAGCTAATAGCTCCAGCAGCTGAGAAAAACCCAGCGATTTGGGACAAAGCTTTCCTCTATGGAAGCAGAGTGTACTGTGGCAAAAAGCTCAAAAGTCAAATAATTGAGCGGCAACATGAACAAGCAAAGGAAGCAAAGCAAGCACAGCAATCTGACTTTAGATTCCTATTTTGGGGACAAAAAGGATCAAAGCATGGAACATGAGGAAGACAATGAAATCAGAATTTCTGCACCAAAAGCTTCAAAGGAAAATACGATCTGGTTACAAGCCATAGAGGAGCTTAAGAAGGATTTTGAAAATCAAGTAAGAGAAGTGGAAGAAAAATTGGGAAGATAAATGAGAACAATGCAAGAAAATCATGAAAAGAGAGTAAACAACCTGACTGAAGAAAATAAAACCTTAAAAAATAGACGAACTCAAATGGCAATAAAGGCTCAAAAAGGCAATGAGAAGAATGCCTTAAAAAGCTGAATTTGCCAGATGGAAAAAGAATCTCAAAAGCTCACTGAAGAGAATCATTTCCTTCAGAATTAGACTGGAGCAGGGGTGGCTAGGTGGCGCAGTGAGTGAAGCGCCAGCCCCAGAGTCAGGAGGACCCAAGTTCGGTTCCAACCTCAGACACTTAACACACACACACACACACACACACACACACACACACACACACACACACA
>NW_027187341.1:12856419-12944367 GCF_028583685.1 Petaurus breviceps papuanus | reverse complement strand
ACACACACACACACACACACACACACACACACACACACACACACACAAAGAATTAGATTGGAGCAAATGGAAGCTAATGACTTTATGAGAAATCAAGATACCATTAAACAGATCCAAACAAATGAAAGAATAGAAGGCAATGTGAAATATCTCATTGGGAAAACCACTGACATAGAAAATAGATCCAGGAGAGATCATTTAAAAATTATTCTACTACCTGAAAGCCATGATCAAAAAAAGAACCTAGGAATCATCCTTCAAGAAATTCTCAAGGATTACTCTCTGCTTGGCATTTCTTCCATTGTCTTTCCAAAGAATAGTAAGTCAGATGTAATGATAAACAATAATGGATGGGACTAATCTCCCAATAAGGCATGACATGAGAATTACTGTTAAGGCAATTGTATTTAAAATCTTAATTTATGATCTGAAATTTTGATCTGGACAAGTGCTAAGCAACAAGAAGAGGCAGTGTGGCATGGATCTGGGAAACAGTTCCAACCCTAAATTTTCTGCTAGGGTTATTAGAACTGCATGAAGCAGGCAAACTGAAAAATAGATGGTTACCAGAAATACTACAACAACAACAACAACAAAAAAGCATGTGCTATAGACCTGTTGCATCTTCTGGAAATCCTTGACTCTACCATCCCATAAAATATTTTGTTTCCATTCCTGGTTCTGGGCTACCATGTACATGAACCACATGTCTGCATCACATTTGGGGTCATATGTGGCTCATGGATGAGGGTTTTGCACGTGATAGATAGAACCCCCTTATTGGCTGTTGTTATTCATCCTTCCAGCTGATTACTCATTGGATTTATTAAAGATACTGCCCTTTCCCTTCCTCCTCTCTTCCTTTGGGGCCTCAAATCCTGCAAGGCTGCCTTGGGCTGATTCCAGAGAGAGAGAGCAGCTGGGAGCCAAGGTGAAATGTAAAATGTTCAACTAACAGTTCTGCAAACTGCTTTACATTCAATGAGGTTTAAATATCAGCCCCTTGGCAGATTGTAATAGTAGTTAATTGGGTTCCTGAATGCTGTTTTGAGTTTGTTTTGGTCAAATGCACGCTCATAAGTCTTTTATGTTTAGCATATCCACATTGTTAATGGAGTATGTGCCCTTTTTTTTCCACTCCCCATTTTGGGGGAAGCCTTAGATGTGTCCTAAGTAAAATCACCCTCAAAGCCCTGGTGGGGGGACTTAACAAGTCAATGAATGTGAGTATAGGGAATCTAGCCCCCTCTGAAGAGAGGCCAGGCTCCACAGGACTGAACCCAGTCCAGGCTACATGCCTGAATGAAAAACAGGGAATGGCACAAGACCCTAGTCTTTCTACAGTCTCAAGATTGGAAAATTAAAAGTTGGCTAAGTGAATAGAGCATCAGCCCTGGAGTCAGGAGGACCTGAGTTCAAATTCGGCCTCACACTTAACACTTAACTAGCTGTGTGACTTTGGGCAAGTCATTTAACCCCACTTGCCCTCCCTCCCCCCTCCAAAAAGAAAAAACAAGAGATTGACAAATTAGGTGTTTATACTGTTATTCAGCATATGGACCAAATCCCAGCAAGAGATTCTGGTTTGTCATTGGCGATGCTTTGACTCTTGTTCTTTCTTTTTGCTCACATTTCACTCTTCCTTACCCTATGGACAAATTTCCTGGTAAGACTATGACATAAATTTGACAGACTGATTTTCCAAAAAGGTTGAACTAGTAATTATTTGTGATGATGTATGGGACCTAGACCCCCCAAACAACCCAGTTCCTGAATCTTCCCACACATCCCCACCTAGATACTCAATAATCCTTTCAACTGTTCTTTCATTGTGGCTCAGACCCAGACCAATCTTCAGTTCTATGTTACTTCCCACCCAGCCTTCATGGTCTCTTACCTCCTGACTACACCAGGCTACCTCCCACCCTTAAATCTATATAGACCCCTTTTCTGTTACCTCCCATATCAGCCCAGGTTATTGGTCACTAGATCCCATCCAAATCTTCCCACAGTCTTTTTCCCTATAAAAAAGATCAATCTTGTCCCTATGAAATGCATAGATTCTTAAAAACCCGCCTGCTTCTATTGGTGACACAATAAATCTTGTCTCAGACTAAAAGAAGGCTTTAGTGGTCGAATTCTTTTGAGGCAGTCCCACATCCTTCACATCCCAGGGTTCCCAGCATCTGTAAACCACAACATTTGTATGCTCTAAATAAGGCTTTGAGCCCCTCTCTGTTTTCTCATTTGTCAAAAGAAGCAGTAGGATGAGGTCCTTTCAGCTCTAAAATGCTGATTCCTGGATATATTTTTTTAAAAAGTCTATGTAATTCCAAATAAGAGATGATGCAAGTCAGTGAGAATTCTTACAAGTCAGCAGAGATAATTTGCTGAACTTTATTTTTGCTATATCAATATGTTCAATGCCTTTATTGCCAAATAAAATCAATATGACTGCTATAGTTGTTATTCTCTCATTTGTCCCACTAAAATGTTTAAGTTAGCATTATAGGGCACTAAGTCAAATTTCTTTTGAATTTTCTAAAATGGAAATAAGGATATTTAAATTTTACACTTAAGAAACTTAGAATGAATAGTTGGTTCATAGGATTCCGAGATATTAGAAAATAATTAGGCTACTTGTAGCATTCCAAAGAACAAAAAATAATAAATGTGATAATTTCACTAATGCTTTTTCCTATTCACTTTTAAAATTATCACTCTTTTGTCCCATTATACCTAACCTCTCTCCTGTGTACACAATTAATGTATTTTAATGTAGCATATATCTGCTTTTCAATATGTATATACATATATATATTTAAAATATTAATTTTATCCATTTTTTCTTCCCTGCTAGATTCTAGGTTCCTTGTTGAGAGTATGTCTACCCAAACAACAAGAAAACATTTATTGAGCACCTACTGATAGCAGAGAGCAGCGTAATATGCTAGAAATGAAACAAAGTTTAAATAATACATATTTCTTATCCTCAGAGAGCTTACTACCTAGTATGAATTAACAATAACACAGATAACTAGTATATAGTTACATTTATATTTATTTCTACAATCTGTAGTCTAACCTTTCTCCCAATCTCATCTCAAATTTCCAATTGACTTAAACATTTTAACCAGATATTCCAAGAACATCATAAACTCCACATGGCCAAAACTGAACTCATTATCTTCAATCCAAAACTCTCCCTTCTTCTTAAGTCTCATCCTCCCAGTCACCTAGACTTGCAACTTAGGTGTCCTCCTGAATTTCTCATTCTCTCTCACCTCCCATATCCAATCGGTAGCCAAATTCTGTCATTTCCACCTTGGTAACTTCCCGTGTGTATACCTCCTCCTCTTTGACACTGCCACCAACCTGCTGTAGACTCTTCTTATCTCCTACCTGGATTACTGCAATAGCTTGCTGGTTGTTCTCCTTGCCTCAAATCTCTCCTTATTCCAGTCCGTCCTCCACATAGCTGTTAAACTGATGTTCCTCTAGTGTGTCTATCCACATCCTGCTTCCTCCCTCTTTCAATAAACTCCAGTGGCTTCCTCTCACTTCCAGGGTCAAATAGGAAGTACTAGCTTTTCAAGCCCTTCACAACATGGCCCATCCCATTCCTAACTTTCTAGTCTTCTTACACCTCAATCTCTTCCATGTATTCTGCAATCTAATGACATACCCTCCTTGCCATTCCTCACACAAGTTATTCCACCTCCAGTTGTCTGCAGTTTCATTGATTGTCCCCCATGCCTGGGATATTCTCTCTTATCTTCATCTCCTGCTTCCCTGATTTCCTTCAGATCTCAGCTAAAATCTCTCCCATAATAAGTTGTCTATCCCCCTTAATGTAAATTCTTTCTTTAAGCTTTATCTCCAGTTTATCCTGATATATCTCGTTTGTATATAGTAGCTTACATGTTGTCTCTTCCATTAGATTCCTTGAGAGCAGGAACTGTATTTTGGGTTTTTAAAAAAATTTTTTTGGGGGGGAGTTGCCTTTGTTTCCCCAGTGCTTAGCAAAGAGCCTGGCACATAATAAATAATAATAAATACTAATTGGCTTACTGACTATAGAATGTTAAATAGTAAGTGCATTAAAGATTTCCAAAATAAAGAATTCTGTGGAATTTAAGGGGATGGGATTATCAGTTGGAGCAAAGAAAATTTCTTTTATGGGAAAGCATTTGAATTGAACTTGGAAGGAAGGAAGTGTGAGGGATAATTTGCAGTGAAGTTTCCTATTCTGAAAACTCAAATCTAGAGTGACTTCAGCATCCACTAGGCCTAAGTTTAGAAGTCACCTGACTGTACAGGAATCTGGGACTTAGAGCAATGGAGACCCTCCGCAGTGCCACCTCAGCACAAGATATGCCAGATAAGGACAGAAGTGCTTTCTCAAATGTACATTGGGTGGTCTACTGTTTCCTTGTTCCGGTACTTGAGGTAGATTGCCGCACTTAGATTGTACACCTGACCTCCAGCCAATGGAAGAAAAGGGTCAGGAGGGGGGTGGGGGAGAATTCTGTGTTAGGGCTTTATAAATTTACCATTTCCTTTTGTAAATTGCTTCTCCTCCCTGACCACTTGTCAGGAGGGTGGCCCTTTCTCGAGATTGTAATAAATAATTCTTTTCTGCTTCCTACTTTGAGAAACCTCTGAGTATTATTTGGGTAAGGTTTTCTGTTGCACACAGTTTTGGGGGTACATGAAGGAAGGAAGGAGGGAGGGAAGGAAAGAAGGAAGGAGAAAAGAAAAAAAGGAAGGAAAGAAACAAGCTTTGTTTTGTTTTGTTTTGTTTTAGGCAATTGGGCTTAAATGACTTGCCTAGGTTCACACAGCTAGTAAGTGTCAAGTATCTGAGGCCAGATTTGAACTCAAGTCCCCTTGACTCCAGGATCAGTGTGCTCTCCACTGCACCACCTAGCTGTCTCTGAAAGGGAAGTATGTGCTATTATGATTCCCATTTTACACTTGGGGAAACTTAGGCAAACAGAAGTTAAGAAGTGACATGTGCATCTTCATATAGCTAGTAAATGTCTTGAGGTTGAATTTGAACTCAGGTCTTTCTGATTCCAGGCTCGGTGCTCTAGAGGAGGAAAAGAGGAACAGCATGAGACTACAATGCATGGTTGAAGGGCAGAGAGTGTTATAGTCTAGCTAGAACACAGACTGCATGCTGGGGTATAATGGGAGATGAAGCAGGAAATGTAGAGTGGTTCCACATTACATTGTTGAGGACCTTGAATGCTAAGCAAAGGATTTTGAACATTAATCAATAGGAAGTAATAAACAACAAAAGATTTTTTTTTTCTATCAGCAGCCTAACATAATCAAACATATGCATAGGAAAGATCATTCTGACAGAAATGCAAAGAATGAATTGGAGGAGATTGAGAGGAGGGCCAAGGGTGCCTGGCAGTGGAGATGGGGATGTGGAGCTGTGCTGGAGATGATGGATGTTTCAGAAGTGAAATGGATATGCTTTGAGAACTAACTGGGTATCAGAGGTGGGAGAGAAGGGAGTATGCAGAATTACCTCAATGTTGCAAACATGGAAGCCTGGATGAATGGTGCTACAGCAGGCAAAACTAATCAGGAGAAAGAGCAGGCTTTAGATGAAAGACATGTTGAATGTGACATGCCGGTGAGTCATTTAGGTGGAGATGTCCTGTAGGCAGCTTGGACATCATCGCATCAAAGGATCATTGATTTCTTTCTGGAAGGGACCTTAGAGACCAGGAAGTCCAATCCTCTCATTTATGGAGACAGAACTGGCACATGGGGAGGTCAAGTGACTTATCCAAGGTCATTCAAGTAGTAATGTCAAAGACAAGATCAGAACTCAGGATTTTAAGGTGGTAGTCTGAATCTAAGGAGCACAGTTTGGGCTGGAGATATAGGTTATATAGAGAGATCAATTATAATCTGCATTGAAGTGCTATTTGGAACTTTGGAAGTGAAAGAGATTGTCAAGTAAGAAAGTACAGAGAAAAAAAAGGACCATGGACACAGCCTTGTGGAACACTCCCATTAAGGGGTAACGTGTCAGTGGTGCCAAAAAGGATGCCCATGGATCTCATGTTTTTTCTATTCCTTCCGATTCTCTTTGTGACCCCATTTGGAATTTTCTTGGAAAAGATACTAGAATAGTTTGCCATCTTCTTCTCCAGCTCATTTTACTGATGCAGAAACTGAGGCAAACAGAGCTAAGTGACTTGCCCAGGGTCACACAGTATGTTTGAGGCTGGATTTGAACTCATGAAGATGAGTTCCAAGCCCAGTGCTCTATCCACTGTGCCACCTACCTGACCCATGTGGGCCTCATATCAACTTAGAAAACCATAAATTAACATTATTCACGTTGTATTTGTGGTTTTATTTTTTGTTAAACATTTCCCAGTTACATTTTAATCTGATTGGGGCAGCCCTCAGGAGTTTTGCATACTGATTGGGCATTTGAAACCTCTGATGCAGAAGATGAAGAACAAGGAAAGAAGACATGACAAAGAGAGAGGTAGAAAGAGACTCAGTGAAGTGGGGACATTTCTTAAGGGAAGAAAGATTGTAGTAGGAGTAGCTTCTCAACAAACCTAAATTATGGAATTTTCACTCCCAATGTTTTGGTTCTAGAATACTTAGATTAGTCTAGATTGATTGAAGAATCTGGATTGATTCTTGATGAATCTGGAGATGATGAAAGTAGAGTAAGTGTGTGTTTTTTGCATTACTTCTCTATGGCAATTGTAATGGAAGAATTTTGTTTCTTTGGCTGATTTTTTTATTCAGTCTTAGCTACTTCTTTATAACTATGGAGCATTGGTTTCTCTTGTAATTATTGGTGCCCAGAAGAGCGTGTGATTGTGGATGTGTGCACTGCATTGTGTGCAGAGGGGGTAGCAATGAAAGAGTTGTCCAGAATCTTTTTTTTCCATTTTGCTTGTTACAGATGAGTTCATATTATTCTCCCAGGCTTCTGCCTCAATTAACATGACAATTAACATGACAACTTGGGTTACTTTTGTTCCCCAGAATGAACATCTTTATAGAGTGATTCCCTAAACAAAACATCTTGCTAAATTACCTTCCACAAAAGCCTTCACTGGAAAACGACAGTAATGATAACGCTTCAAAGCTGCCATGATTTTGTCCACATGGGTATTTCCTCCACCCCCACAAGATTTAAACCTCTCTGTAACTATATCCACAGTCCTTATGTTATTGCTGTGTTTGAAAAATTTCATCAGCTCCAGTTAATCTGCTGATGAGATTCTCAACCAAGCTAGATGGATTCTCAGGTGACAGATATACATTCAGTCCAACTCTGAATAGATAAAAATCTTTCCAACTTGGTAGGACTTTTCAGAGATTACAGTACTCAACTGGCCTGGAGTTTATGAACACCAAGTCACTTTTATGCCATTTGAGGAATCACAATGGAATTTTAGCAGAGATTCAATATTTGATGATGAAGAAGATTTAAAGAAAGATCCCTAAAACATGAATTGTACCATCGATTCTGGTTGATTTATTAGAGGAACAGAAAAAGGGGGATAACATAGTACAATGGTGAGAGTACTGATATTGTAATCAGAAGACCTGGGCTTGAATCTGCCCCTCTGATACTTACTAGCTCTGTGTCCTGGAGCAAGTTATATCATTTCCTCAGGCCTCAGTTTCCTAATGTGTAAAATAGGGTGGGGATTGAGCTAAATGGCTTTTGAGGCCTTTTCCAAATCAAAGTCTGTGATTCTATGATGAGAAGGTATAGATATAATGTGAACTGTGCCTTTGAAAGATTGACATTCAGTAAGATTGTAAATGTATTGAGGTATTGAAGTATATAGCATAAGGAAAGAGACAGGGGAGAGGTTTGAGAGTATTTTGAAAAGGGAGTTGTTTAATAATTTAGCAATTTCTCTTGCCTTAGAGCTATTCATTGCCTACATAGTCATCAAATTGGTTATATGTTTGTCTGTTACTTCACCTACTTATATTTTTAGTAATATGAAACATGGAATTTACAATAAGTAGTTTTTATGTATTTTTCTTCTTTTGCCAAGGCCTCTATCTAAAAAGAATGGACCATCTAAAATGCACAATGAAGATAGTTAGTTTATAGTGCTATCTGTAATTAGCAAGACATGTAGACTAACCAAATGATTAAAAAATGGAGAAATTGTCCTTCCCTCTAGATGTATAAAAAGATATTACAGGTTGGTCCCGATTAGTGGTATCAAGTCCCTTGAAGTGGTTGCATTATTTGTAGTTGTACTGAATATTTCCTTTGGGCTGAAATCAATTATCATTATTGTTCAGTTGTTTTCAGTCACATCTGACTTTTCATGACCCCATTTGGAATTTTCTTGGCAAAGATACTGGAGTGGTTTGCCATTTCCTTCTCTGGCTCATTTTATAGATGAGGAGACTGAGGCAAACAGAGTTACATGACCTGCCCAGAATCACACAGCCAGTAAGTGTCTGAGGTCAAATTTGAATTCATATCTTCCTGATTCCAGGTCTGTTCCTCTATCCAGTGAGCCATCTAGCTACCTCAATTATCATATTTTACATATTTATATCTCTGAATAGTACAGATTCAAACAAATGCAACCACTTCAGGGCATTTCCACTAATTAGGATCTAGTTGTTGTCAGTTGCTTTCAACCTGGCTTATGGTTTACTGGGTGTGACCTAGTTGTAATAATTTTTTACATATCTAAAGAGAACAAGTTCTCTTTTTACACAAATTGCTCATTCTTTTTGATATTTTGGTAGAAGGGTTAATTATAAACTAAGATATGTAGTATGGAATAAAATATGGCTTGAACCATAGAAATAAGGATCAGTGCTTTGATACATTCATAAAACACAATCCCGTTTCTATAATAATAAAAACCCCAAGAAGTGATGTCAATCAATAGATTAGTTTCATTTTATTCTTTTTTGCCAAAATAGTCAACAAAAACAACTTTATTTTCCTTCAAAACATTAAATCTGTTTATCTTGAAACCACAAGTGTATCAATCTTCCTCCTTCCCCCATATTCTTTCTTCCTCAAAACTCTCTCTACTCTCTCTTTCTCTGTCTCTCTATGACTCTCTGCTTCTCTCTTGTTTCTCTCTGTCTGTCTTTCTCTCTGTCTCTGTCCCTCTCTGTCTTCTCTCTCTCTAGCTCTGTCTCTCTCCATTTGTGAAACCATGAACCATAACGAATTCAATTTTGTCACTGTTCCTGGATGGGATGTGTCAATCTACTCCTTTATGTCTCCACTAACCATCCCCATAATTTTCAGGGAACAAAGTGCCTTTCTCTGATTACTACATTCCAAGATATATTGTATCTCCCCTAAGAATGTAAAATACTTGAAGACAGGGACTATAATTGATTTTAAATCTGTAATTCCAGCACTTAACTTAATGCTTGCCGCACAACAAATGCTTAATAAATGCTTTTACACTCATTCCTTCCTTCATTACCATTAATTAACTTAATCATCAGTTTTCATGGAAATAAACAGAATTTTGCAAAGCTTCCCATATGTTATTTTATGTTGGTAAACTCATTTGCTTCTGAAAGATCATTGTACCAACTATCTTGGATTTATAGACTTATATAATTCTTGGGCTGGAAGTAACTTTAGAGAAAATCTGGTCCAACACACTCTTTTTATAGATAAGGAAACTGAGGCTGTGAAAGGCTGCTTCCTCAGCTTTCCTATCACTCTGACTTTTCCTTTCCCATTTCCTTTGCTGTATTATCACCATGTTCCCACTGAGGAAAATTAATATTTATGTTTCATTATTTAATAACCAGTTTCACTCTGTGCTCCATCCTTTTCCTCATCTTGTCAGATCTTACTAATGAAGGGCAGGCAGTTTCTGAAGGACCTGATTGAGTTAATGAGATGACTCCCAGCCCCCAAGGCATCTTCTCATTAACCAACTTGGTCGAGGCCCTCTCTAGGGTACGTGTGTCTTGTTCTTGTATTTCCTTTATCAAAGTTAGGGGTCTGAGACCCCACTCTGTGTGGGGGAGGAGGAAGACCTGATTTCATGGTTTTTGTTTTTCTAGCCAAGACTGCTAGAGGCATCTGCATCTCATAAAACTACTTTTGGTTGTTGCTTCAATTGTGTCTGACTTCTCATGACCACATTTGGATTTTCTTGGAAAGGATACTGAAGTAATTTGCCATTTCCTTTTCCAGTTCATTTTACAGATGAGAAATATCTGTAAAGTCATCTGTAAACAGAGTTAAGTGACATGTCCAGGCTCACACAGCTAGTAAGTATCTGAGGTCAGATTTGAACTCACAAAGATGAGTGTTCCTGACTTCAGTCCCAACCCTCTACCCACTATGCCATCCAACTGACCCATAAAGCTACTAGCATTCTTTAAATGTCTTAAAATTCTTTAAATGAGAGGGACATAATCAATCACATCAGAAAGCCAACCCACTTTCCCCAGCTGCAAACTAATCCTATCACCTGAAAATTAGTTCTGTGCCCCTAACCCAAGATGACAGGATCTGAGAACACTTAACCCATCTCTTCATGCAAATTGGAATTTCCTTGCTTTTGCTAGGGAAGGGCCAAATGATATATTGTCAAGCCAGTCTTAAGGGAGACAAACCTAGATTCAAAAGGTCCTGTCCACCACTGTTCTAGGTCTTCGATCATCCAAAGAGGCCAATAACCCAGTCTGTTGGTTGCTTTAACCTAACTGACCATGCTCAGAACTGTGTCTCTCAGGAGTTGTATCACAACACCCATACTTTGTTATCAGGTTGCATGCCCCTGCTAATAAATGATACCTGGCTCAGAGAATTGTGTCAGCTTGTTGTTGTTCAGTCTTTTTTCAGTTATCTCTGTTTTTGTGACCCCATTTGGGGTTTTCTTGGCAAAAGAAACTAGAGTGATTTGCCATTTCCTTCTCCAGTTCATTTTACAGATGAGGAAATGAAGGCAGAGTTAAATGACTTAGCTAAGGTCACACAGCTAAGAAGTGTTTGAGGCCACATTTGAAATCAGGAAGATTCATCTTTGTATCTCCAGGCCTAACACTCTGTTCACTTTACCACTTTGTTAAATGTCACTCTGAGTGTGAGAGTTTCCTGAAGCCCTGTCCTAGTTCTAGTCTCTCTTCACACTTTGCCAAAAATTTACTTTGACCAAGTTGGATTTATGCCCAGGATATAAAGGTGATCAAATATTAGGAAATCAATTAAAGTAATCATCTTAAAAAACGAAAATAGCCCAAACCACAAGATTATATTAATAGATGCAGAAAAAGCCCTTGAAAAAATATTTTACTTATCTGTGTTAAAAACTCTACAAAACATAGGTATAGAAAGATCATTTTAATATAACTGTGTGTTTATGTGTGTGTGTTATATATGCATATATGTATATATGTGTGCATATATATATTTATATGTATGCAAACTAGCATTAATTGCAATATAGAAATACTAGAAATTTTCCCAATGAATATATCAAACATACAGGCCGATGTTCCCCCTGCTCCTGCCATCATTGGACACAGTTCTAGAAATGCTATAACCATTCAACAAATAAATGAATGAAAGAAAAAGCATCAGTCAAGCATTTACTCTAGACCAAACATTTAAGATCCAGTGGTATGAACACAAAAGGAAAAATAGTACCTCACATTTCAAAAAGAGAAGACAAACTATGTGAGGAATGGTGGTCAGGAGGGGCACTTTGATTACAAGGTTACCTGGATGGTGAGCAGAACCATAAGGAAGTAGAAAGAATACCCCTTCTGAGAATAATGGCAGAGCTGGTTTGATCACTGAGCATTTATTAAGTGCCTACTATGTTTTAGGCACTGTGCTAAATTTTTGGGAGCTCAAAGAAAGTAAAAAAATAGTCTCTATCTCAAGGAGTATGTATTCTAATGGGAGAATATTACATATTCTAATATGTAATAGCTAGGTCCATAGAAGATATATACAGAGTAGATGAAAGCAGTCTGAAAATTGAAGACTGTAGCTGCTGAGGAGACCAGGAAAGGCCTCTTGCAGAAGGTGTGGCACAAAGGTATGCACTAGGCAGCAAGGAGACTGGTATGAAGAAGGCCTCAGAGTAGGGAGTCTAACAAAACATGGCTGGGACCTACCTACCATAGTGGGTTAGACGGGAGTCCTCACCAATCTTGAATCCAGGGCCTCAGGGCAGAAGTTCTGGAGATTAAAGAATTAAAACTTCTAAGGAATGGTCCAGATAGCAAGGTAGTTGGTGAGAAGGTAGCTAGAGAGTAGGGAGATGAGACAGGAAATTAAAGCAGAAATATTAGCAAAGAGGAGACAAAATTATCTTTATTTACTGACATGACAGTTTACTAAAAACTAACACCTAGAGAATCAGCAAAGAAATGAATTGAAACAATAGTTCTAATTAAGTTGTAATACACAAAATAAATCCACAAAAATCTGCATTTTTATATAGTAATAGCAAAATCCAAGAAATAGGATGAGAAACTGCATTGAAAATAGCCACCAAATGCATAACATTTGGGTGCCAATTTTTCCTCCATATTCTCTCCCTTGGATATCTCATCAACTGTTCATCTCCTATAGCTTTAATTATTCAGACAACTTCCAAATCTATATATTTAGTCTATATATTTAATTTCTCTCTTGAATCATAAGCCAGCACTACCAACTTCCTGATGCTCCTCTAATTTGACACTTTGAAAACAGAACTTATGTTTTTCCCCCAAACCTATCTCTCTTCCAAGCTTCTCTATTTCTGTTGAGGGCACCAATTTTCCTTCTAGTCACTCAAGTTCACAATCTAGGACTAATCCTTGACTCTTCCATCTCCTTCAAAACTCATTTCCAATTAGTTGTCAAGTTTTGTCCATTTTTCTCCTGGAAACCATCTTGTATCCATTACCATCTAACCACTCATAGAAACAGCACTTTACATCACCCCTTGGCTGGACTGTCATGATAGCTTCTTAGCTGTTCTGCCTGTTCTGGTCCTTTCCTTATCCAATCATCCGATACATTCTTCAAACTGCCAAATGAGTATTGCAATAACACATATCTGACTATTTTATCTGTATCCTGAAAAATTTCAACATCTTCCTATTGCTTCTAGGATAAAATACAAACTCCTCAGCCTGGCATTTTTGTTTCTTTGCTTTACAATCTTTTTTTTATTAGTTGGTTCAAAATAAATTCAAAGTATTGGTACACAGCATTTCTAAAATCCTCTACAATTCATTTTATGGAGAGGGAAAAGAACACTGAGACAGTACATTATTTTATTTTGTAGAGCTTGTTTTGATTTTTAAATATATATACATTCAACATGTAGTTTTCAAAGCTGTCCTGCTTGTCTAAGATTCCTTCTGTCCTTCCTTCTGTTCTCTTATTTTGTGGAGAGGGAACCCTGTCTCTAGTTCTTTTTTTCCTTCCCTCTCTCAATTTGAAAAAAAGGAAAAAATACTCAGAGGAAATATTTATGGTCAAAGAAAAAGAAATTTCCACATAGATCATTTACAAAAATGCATATCTCATTCTATCTTAATTAAATCACCCCGCTTATTTGGAGAGTAACATACTTTAGTTATCACTCCACTGAAAACTTGCCTGATTCATCATTGAATTGATTAGAGTTATTAAGCTTTTCAAATTATTTTTCTCCTTCTTTCTAATTTTTTTGTATTGTTTTTATTTGTATAAATAAAACAAATTTTTTAATAAAAAATAAATAAAGTTTTTATTGTATAAATTGTTCTCTTGGTCTTGTTCACTTTGCCTTGCATCATTTCAAACAAGTCTTCCCGGTTTTCTCTGGAACAATACCTTTTTATAATTTCTTATGATGCAATAATATTCCATTACATTCACATACCTTAATTTTGTCCTTCCTCGGTGGGTATCTCCTTTCTTTCCATTTCTTTGCTATAACAAAAAGAGATACAATAAACATGTTTATATGTCTACAAACATACATGTGTTCCTTTCCTTTCTTTGATTTTTTTGGGGGGTGGGAGGAGCATGAGCGAGTAATGTTATCACTAGGTCAAAAGTTATGTGAAGTTGAGTGATTTTTTTTAGCATAGTTCCAAATTATTTTCCAGAATGACAGATAATTTATATTACCATCAAAAGTATATTAATGTGACTATATCCTGCCAACTTTCCATTTTTGTCATCTTTGCCAATCTGAGGAGTGTGACGTAGAACCTGAGAGTTGCTTTAATTTATGTGTTTCTGATTCTTAGTGATTTGGAACATTTTTCATATGGTTGTTATCTTGACTCTGTTCTTTTAGAAATTGCCTTTCCACATCCCTTGACCATTTACCTCCTGGGAAATTCCACCTCTAAAATATGGTTCCCATATACATTTGCAATTTTATTTCATGTGACTCTCCTTTCTATATATACTCCATGTTCCAGTCAAATTGGTTTACCCTAAATGACATTTCATCTCCCACATCAGTTACTTTTCATTGTGTGGAATGAATGCATTCATTAGTCCTTCACATCACAGAATCCAGACATTTCTTTAAAGTATAACTCATGTCCTACATCCTACAAGAAGTCTTTCCTCATCTAGGAAGTCAGTAAACATTTATCAATTGCCTACCGTATGACAGGCACTGTGATAAGTACTGGGGGTGCAAAGAAAGGCAAAAGATAGTTCTGGTTTTTAAGAAATGCATTCTAATGGGGGAGACAACATGCAAATAACTATGTATGAACAAGTTATTAGATATAGGATAATTTGGAGATAATCAACTGGGACTTGAATGATTCCAAGGAAGCCAAGAGACAGAGATGAAGAGGGAAAGAATTCCAGGCATGGGAGACAGTCAGTGAAAATGCTTGAAGTCTAGAGATGGAGGTCTAGAGCAAGGAATGGCAAGGAGGCTAGTGTCATTGACTCACAGAGTACCTGGGTGGGGTGGAGGGATGGGTATTAGATGACTGCGCTCTCTGACTTTTGAAATTACCCTACATTAATTTGTGTTTATTTGTATACATGTTGTATCCCCTCAGAATGGAGGCTTCTTAAGGTCAGGGAACATTTCTTTTTTTTTTTTTTAATCTTGGACTTCCAGTACCTAACATAGGTACTTATATATATAGCAGATGCTGGATAAGTGTTAATTTGAATGGAGTTGTTCAGAATTAAGTAACTCCCAAGGTTACATAACTATCTTTTAAAAAACCTGGGAATAGGACTAAGGTTACTATAGATAAAGTAAAATCTCCTCCCCTACAAAATGCCTCATCTTGTAGAATTGGCTTAGACTCTTTACTTAATATAGGGTCATATTCAATCCTTGTGGCACTGTTCTGCTGCCTTACTATTTCCTTCTACCATTCATCCTAAATTGCCTGCTACAACGTAACCCCGATCTAATATAAATCATTCATAGAGATCAATGAACCTGGACCCCAGTCTAGGCTTTTATTTCCCTGTGCTAGTCGTCTTACAATAACATCCTGACTTGTCCATCTGTTCTATCTCTCTGTGTCTCTGTCTCTGTGTCATTGTGTCTCTGTGTCTGTCTGTCTGTCTCTACCTCTCTGTCTCTCTTTGTCTCTCTGTCTCTTTCTGTCTATCTCTATCTCTCTCTCTCTCTGTCTCTCCCTTTCTGTCTCTGTCTCTCCCTCTCTCTCTGTCTCTGTTTCTGTCTCTCTCTCTGTCTCTCCATCTCTGTCTCATCTAACCCATCCAACACACTGCCACCTGAATAATCTTGCTAAAACACCACTTTCCATCATGTCCCTTCCCTGTTCAAGAATCTGTAATGGCTGCCTATTCCTTGCTACATCAAACTTAAACCCTACAGCCAAGATTTTCAGTTCCTCCCTAGTTTCCCTGTACACTATCTATGCAATCTTACTTCCTATCGTCTCCCCAATACAAATTTTCCTCTTTGACCAGACTATTTTCTTCTTAATTAATTTGATATTGATTCATGATATTGTCATAATTTATCTATGTCTATTTGTATGTATACACATATACATTCTGCATGCATTATATATACATATGTGTATGCATACACATATCTATCCTGAGTTCTCAACTAGGTTACGAGTGACTTGAGGGGAAATGCAGTGTCTGCCACCTTTATGCATAGTGCCTCACACACAGTAGGTTCTCAATAAAATTTGTCCACTGTGGCAATGAAGAGGAAGGTCTCTTGTTTCATTAAATCTGATCACTTCCCACGTTACCCATAAGACCCATAATTAAGTACACTACTACATTTTCAAAAACTTTTTCTGAACCATGCAATTTGTTTTGCATTCTTTTGAGTTCTATTTTATAAATGCAAATAAAATCATTATTTAACAGGGTAGATAATCCCTGGGCTTAGACAGAATGGTGTCATGGAAAGAACACTGAACCTGGAGTTGAAAGACCTGGGTTCAAGTCTTGATTCTGATATTTACTACCCTTATTACCTTGGGCAACTTCACTAATCTCTCTGAACCTCAGTTTCCTCATCTGCAATATGAATAAATTGGAGCAGGTGACCTCTATGATGCCTTCATATTCTAAATCTCTGATCCTATGACCTTAGGTCACTGATCAAATTAAAAATAGTTTAGGAAGCTAAATGGTACACTCCTCACATCTGAATATCTAACATGTCTTATCTGCCCCTCAAAAGGACTTTCTGTCATATTGCTTGATGGCTCTAAGTCTCAAATCTTGTATCTATTTAGTAGTTAAAGGATTCTGTTCACTAGTGTTTCCTGAAAAGGTGATATGTTGTTCACTTCTTCATCTTCATTTAAATACCTAGCATATTCCTGGGTGGTATTTATTCTTTTCTCCCAATCCTAGGGGACACATCAAACCAGACAACTGTATTTTGTGTCAATTTTAGAAAAATTAGTTTCTGAATATAACAGCAAAAGCAGAGTCTTTTGCTACACAACAATAAAGGGCTCTTTTTATATCACCCATCACATGTGAGCACAGAACAAAGTTTCAGGGGAGCTACATTTTCTAAAAGGTCCATTACTGAAACTTTGGACTCAGATATTAAATTTCCTCAAGATATCACAGTCCACTCCATGGAGGTAGCATTAATCTCCTACCCTGAGACAAGATGCTCCCATTATTCACCAAGATAACTAGTGCCCCAGTTTTGCTGACAAGGTCTTTTTTTTTCAACTGCTTGCACTGAGGCAGTTGGCAAGATCCCTCATAGGAGCAGAAGGCAAAAGAGTTTAAGATCAAGCCGGTACCTTTTGCAAGGCATGAATTATTTCCATTCTGATCCTGATGGATGTTGAAATAACCTTAAGGCATTTGATAAATTATTGGATAAGAGATTAGACCTGATGCTTTGTACATGAGTAGAATTGTATTTTCTATACATAACTTGTAATACCCTGGATAAATTCATCTTGACTTATCATTTTCAGTTTTTGGCTTTCCATTTGAAGTATTATTTGTTCTGGAGGCATTATCCAGTCCTTTTTGCTTTGTTTTCTTCCTTTTTAAAATCTTCATACTTTCTGCAGGTAAACAGCCCTGAAGACCATTAAATATGTTATAAAGATTATGGACAACCAATGCTACAACCAATTTAAGAAGGAAATATTTCAATACTTCAAGCATTCATGATTTTCATTATGGGCCACTTCCTCTACTCCCTCCATGACAGATCACAAGCCCTCAGTAACTTGGAAAATAGCCTTCATAAAATGTTAAGGCAAAGCAAACAATTTGACAAGCATTTATTAAGTTGTTTACTATATGCCAGAAATGTGTTAAGCACCAGAGCTACAAAGAAAGGCAATAAATCATTCCTTCTCTCAAGGAGCTCATAGTCTAGTGGGGAGACAACATGCAAAACAAATTAAAACAAAATTTTAAAACCCACCAAAATTATCACCTTGTCAACTTTCTGGTGATTAATTGTTCGATTGTTTTTCCAGTCATGGCCAATACTTTGTGACCCTATTGGGGGCTTTCTTAGCAAATTATTGAAGTGGTTTGCCATTTCCTTCTCCATCCCATTTTACAGATGAGGAAACTGTGGCAAATAGTAAGGTTAAGTGACTTGCCCAGGGTCACACAGCTAGTAAGTGTCTGAGGCTAGATTTAAACTCAGAAAAGGAGTCTCCCTGACTCCAGACCTGGCACTCTACCCACTGAGACAGTAAAGATACTTGACCTCACTAAATCTGTACTTGAAATCTTTTGAATTTGGAGAGATCTGTCCTATTTCATTGGCAGAGCCTTCAAGAACTGAGAGTCACCTTCAAGCTACCATCAAGATTTGAAGTAAGATTTTGGTGGAAGAAAGATGTGTGCATGGGTTCATACAGCATATATTCATTCCATTCTGTTCAGAGGAGCGCATTAATAGAGCCATGAAATCACTAAGACTTGGAAGGGAGTCTACAGTCTGTCATCTGTCTGGTGCCTGAACAAGTATCCTCTCTGCCACATACCCAACAAGTGCTTGTCTAGCCTATTTTTTTTTTTTTTGGAGCTGGGGAAGATAAGACAATTGAGATTAAATAACTTACCCAAGGTGTGTCCAGCTAGTAAGTGTCTGAGGCTAGATTTGAACTCAGGTCCTCCTGACTCCAGGGCCGGTGCTCTATTTACTGTGTCATGTAGCCTATTCTTGAAGAAATCTCCAGTAAGCAGTACCTGCCATTTCCTTAGGTAGCCCATTCCACTTTGGGATAGCTCAAATTTCTAGGAGGCAGCTATAATCCTGTCCTACTAGAACTTCCACTCATTGCTCTCAGTTCTCCC
Source organism: Petaurus breviceps papuanus (assembly GCF_028583685.1). NCBI lineage: Eukaryota > Metazoa > Chordata > Mammalia > Diprotodontia > Petauridae > Petaurus > Petaurus breviceps. The sequence goes on along the minus strand of NW_027187341.1, from coordinate 12,925,583 downwards.
CCCAGACACCAAGCAGAACAGGCTAATATTACTCTTCCACAAGACAGTCCTCCAGAGACTTGAAGATAGAGAGTTATCCTATTTCCTGCAAATTCATCTCCTCTCCAGACTAGACATCAATTTTCAAATGGATTGAGCTTTGGGTCTCTCACCAATTTAGTGGTCCTCTTATGTACACGCTCTGTTTTATCTATGTCTTTTCTTAAAATTTGATGACCCAAACTGAACATAGTATTCAAAATGTGGTCTAATCAGGGCAAAATACAGAGAAACTATAACCTTCTTTATTCTGAGCTCCATGTGTTTCTTTTTTTTTTTTTAAAGCAATTGGGGTTAAGTAACTTGCCCAAGGTTACACAGCCAGTTTTTTTGTGTGGGTGTTAAGTATCTGAGGCCAAAACTGATCCTGGGTCCTCTCGACTCCAGGACTGGCACTCTTACTCACTGCGCCACCTAGCCGCCCCTCCATGTGTTTCTTAAAAGAGTGTAGCCTAATATTAACCTCCTTTAGCTATGTTAGACTGCTGACCCCTGTTGAACTGGAAATCTCCTTTAAAACCCCTAGCTCTTTTTCACAAGAAATGTTATATAGCCATACTTCCCTGGTCCTATATTTGTGAAGTAGAATTTTTTTTTAAGTCAAATGAAAAACTTTACATTTATTCCCATAAAATTTCATCTTATATATAGCAATCATTCTAGCCTGCCAAGGTCCTTCTGGTTGTGCAGTTGAAAGAGTACTGGGCCTGGAGTTATCAACATTCTTCCTGAGTTTAAATCTGTCTTCACATACTTACTTGGTGCGTGACCCTTGGCAAGTCACTTAACCCTGCTTGCCTCAGTTTCCTCATCTGTAAAATGAACTAGAGAAGGAAATGGCAAATCACTTCAGTGTCTTTGCCATAAAAACCCTAAATGGGGTCATGAAAAGTTGGACATGACTGAAAAATGACTCCACAAAAACAACAACAAAAATCTTTCTGAATTCCAACTCTGTCATCCACTATCTTAGCCATTCCTCCAAGCTACTTTTATCATATAAAAATTGGACAAGTTCATTATTTATTCCTTTGTCCAAGTCACTGAAGTTAGATTCGGGGCTATTCCACTAGATACCTTCCTCTAGGTCAAAGATGGGGAACCAGTGGCCCTCTAAGTCCTCAAATGCAGCTTTTTGACTGAATTCAAATCAGAGGGCCTGACTTGAGGACTTAAAGGATCACATATGGCCTCGAGGCCACAGGTTCCCCACCCCTGATCTAGGTGTTTTGCAATAATGACCTTTGTTTGGGGATCCAGACATTCAACCAGTTCTGAAACCACACATGCATACTATCATCTAGTCTAATCATTCTTCTGAATAAGTATAGCAAGCGAACTTTGACAAATGTTTTGTCAAATCTAAGTCTACTCTGTTGACAGTATTGTTCTGATTTATCAGTTCAGTTATTCTGGTCAATGAAACAAAAATTGGGTTGGTCTGATATGACTTGCTTTTGAAGAAACCACACTGGGTTTCCTTCTAGTGCTACCATTGCTTTCCTTCCTAAATGCTGGCAAATCACCTCTTTGTCAATATAGACTAATTTTTTTTTTCTAAGAACAGCCATCAGGCTTATTGGTCTATAGCATGCAGACTTGATTCTTTTCTTGATTTTGAAAATGGGGAAAACATTTGCCCTTCTCCAGTGCTGTGAACCTTTTCCTTTTCTTTATATCTTTCAAAGATTACTGACAATTTTTCAGTCCTTTCAGGACCTTGGAACCTAGTTCATTCATGTGTGGTAACTTTAACTCATTAAAGGTAGCTAGGGGTGCTGCCCAATCATTTTTTCACTTACCTTGAATTTCCACTCTCAATGAATTATTTTTCTATCCTTCTTAATATAATTATAATTTTCCTAAAAAGAAAAAAAAACAAGTAAAATAAGAGTTGAATATCTCAGCTTTCTTCCCATTATCTCAGTCACCCCAAACAGAAAATATAATGGAAGTATATTTTTACCTGAGCAAAAACATTTGGGAGTAGGGTGGGGAAGGGTGGAGGTCAGTCCAACTACAAGTGCTCTCTGCAGAAAAGGGGAAAAACAACCTTCACCCCATCGTGGGTGAAACAGGAATGTTGATCCTATCAAAGATATGGTATGGATATGGCATATGATGTGAATGTGGGTATGGATATAGACATGACCTAGAAGTTATTAACACATAGGAATAGGGTCAGTGGAGAACTACAAAGTAAGGTATGAGGATAGTAGTAATTGTTAGAGGAAGGAAACCCTCTTCCAGGAAGAAAATTAAGTTGTCTGCAGAGGAAGGTCAACCTCCCTGAATGTTGGTAGCCAAGGACTGTGATAGTAATGGCAATTAAAGATTCCCCTGTATTGGCTTGGTTTTCAAATTGATTGTATTAAAACCCAGAGTTTGTTAATCCCACCTGTGGGATGGGCTTGTTGATGTGAAAAGAAAGTCCTGAAGTGAGAGGAGCTGGTGATGTAGATTTGGAGAGACAAGAGAGAGGCGGAAGTTCTTTTTGGAAGCAGCACCTTGTAGAGAGAGAGAGACTAAGAGATTGCTGGTGGCCGCTTTGAATTGCCCTGGACTTTTGAGACCTGCCCCCTGAGCTGCCAAGGACTGAGGAGACATGGCTGTTTTGCTGGTACTTTGTCTGTCTGTTTTGATGTTATTTTGCCAGATTTGTCCACTGGTGAAAGACTGTCCTGTTGAAGAAGTCCTGGAACCTGGCATTTGGTTAAGAAGGCCTGAGACTGTCCTGCAGACAGAGAGTGAATACTGTCCACTGGTGAGGGACAGTACTGAGAGTGAATACTGTCCACTGGTGAGGGACAGTACTGTTGTTGCAGGGGTCTGGAGACTGTCCGGCAGACAGAATGAATACTGTCCACTGGTGAAGGACAGTGCTGTTGTTGCAGGGGTCTGGGAGCCTTTCTGTTGGTTCAGAAGCCCTGAAGAAGGATTTTCTTGTTGTATGTTTACAGAAATCCTGGGAGAGGGCTTTGCTAATGTGTTCAGGGGTTCTAGGACTGTTCTACAGACAGAGGATAAATTCATGAAGGGACTGGCAATGTATCTTATGGCCTTGCTAAGCCTTGTCTCCCCAGGAACTAAGATTGCTGAGAACTTGCCTCGTGTCAAGATGAAGAAAAGACCTCCATTTGGGTATTAAGTGCTGTGTTTAAACTTGATGTAACTCTGGGGTAGATTCAATTAATCTTCTCTGTTCTTGGTTGGTCACTGAATAAAATAGAGAGCACCTATGCTGGTATTTTGAACCTGGGAAGTTGCCTTTGCTTGGTATTACATTACAAGGACAAAGCCCTGTTTTTCTTCTACAACTTTTGTCTCTGTTTCTGTCTCTTTAAAAATATTTTTCATGTTCACAATATAGTCAAATAAAAAAGAAAACAAAACAACAAAAAGTCCTTTTTTGTTGCCCTTTGTTGACTATTGTTTCTGCATCCTTAGAAGGAGATTGGCCTCACTTCAATCCATCCTCCACAAAGCTGCTAAAGAAATTTTCCTAAGGCATAGGTTAAACCCAGTTTATTGAAACAAACTCCAAAACCTTCCTATTGCCTTTAAGGCTAAATATAAACTCTCTTGTTTAACTTTTAAACCCCTTCATAAAAACCTGGAAAAACTTACATGAATTGATGCAAAGTAAAGTGAGCAGAAACCAGAGAACATCGCACACAATAACAGCAATATTGTATGATGATCAACTGTGAATGACTTAGGTCTTCTCAACAATACAATGAGCTAAGACAATTCCAAAAGACTCATGATGAAAAATGCTGCCTACCTCCAGAGAAAGAACTGGTAGAGCCTGAATGCAGATCAAAGCATGCTATTGTTCACTTTATTTTTTGTGACTTTTTTCTGTGTTTTCTTTCACTACATTACTAATATGGAAATATGTTTTGCATGATTGCATATGTATAACCTATATCAAATTGCCTATCATCTCAGGGAGATGGGAAGAGAGGGAAGAAGGGAGAAAATTTGGGTATCGCTGGATCTAGCGTCCAAGTTTATTGACTTCTTACTCAGTTATCTTTCCACTGTACCATTTGTCTTCAGAAGAGTTATGATTCAATAGTTTCTATTTTTCAAGTACTTCAAAAGAATGGCTTTAGCATTTCACAAAACCCCTGTAATGTGAGTGACTCATTGACTTGGAGAGAGTCTCAGTGGGAGTCAAAGATGGAGACGATTAGCTCTGTAAGTGCTCTAATCCTTTGACTAGGAGTGTGTTACCCACAAGGCTCTAATCTTCTCTTCCATCTAAAAGTAGTATCATAGAAATTTAGCCCTGAAAAGGACCCAAGCATTCATCTTTTTTTTTTTAAATAATCGGGGTTAAGTAACTTGCTCAAGGTTACATGGCCAGTTATTTCTGGGTGTGGTGCTAAGTATCAGAGCCCAGATTCGATCCCAGGTCATCCCAACACTGGAGCCAGTGCTCTTACTTGCTGTGCTACCTGGCCACCCCCCCAGCAGTCATCTTGCACAACTTCTGCCCAAATCATGAATCCTGTCTATAATCTTCCCATAGAGCTTTTCCTACATCTACAGTAATGGGGACCTTAATGAATTTTTGACCAACTATATATCTTTCAGGAAGGTTTTACCTTATTTTGATGTCTACATTCCTATAATTTCCACCTGCTGGTCCTTATTCTTCCCTCAAGGGATAAAGAGAGTAAGATTTGGGCTCTTTCACATGATAAATTTCCAGGTATTTGAAAACTATTATCATCCCACTCTTGTCTTCTTTTTTCCTAGGCTAAGCTTTCCTAGTTCCTTCAATTGATTCTTATTTGACTTAACTTTCACTTCTTCCATCATTTAGGCTTCCCTCCTTCAGAGATACTCCAGCTTGTCAATATCTATTCCAAAATGTGATGGCCAAATTGTACACAATGTGTACACATGGGGGAATTTAGTAGGATTAGCAATCTCTCTTGCTCTCCAATTAATGTAACCTAAGGACAGATTGGTTCTTTTGATCATCATGTCACACTGATGACTATTCACCAAGACCCTGGGATTTTCTTCTCCTGAATTACTAATTTCTAGTTAGATTTTCCTTCCCCATCTTGTGCATCTCAAATTTTGAACCCAAGTGAAGGACTTTATGATTTAGTAGGTTTGGACATCATTGGAGGCAGACAAGAATATGCCTACATCAAAATAGTTTGCTTGATATTGCCACTCCTGTGAAGGCTGGGTTTTGGTCACTTGTTACTAGACTGTCATGTCAAAAGAAGGCAGACTGAAGAGGATAAACTCTTGACAGATATGTGAAGAGAGAAGGCAGCTCTTCCCTCAGGGGGACACTGTTGTCTAGCTCCTTGGTGATGTTGATAGAATATGACAGTTTTGAAAAGGTCTTGATTTGGTTCAAACTTTATGGCTGTACCAATTTTAGATTACTCCCCTCCCTCTTTCAGGGCAGAGACACGAGCAAAGTGTCCATTGATCTGTCACACATCCTTGTGAAAATGTCTGAATTAATGAACTGTTCAGGCTCAGATGGATTTTAAAGTTGAATGACTTGGCATTTTAACAATTTCTTTTCATTTCTGAAAAGGGCTTAACTCAGGGAGAGGATTATTCAGTTGTCAAATGAAATTGCTACGAACACTCCTATTTTTGAGTGAAGAGATTGCAGGGAGAAATACTTTTCAACAGGTTAGCCCTTTGTCAGTAATGGCCACGTCATCTGATAGTGTGATATAATAGAATTTTCAAGTTGAAAGAGGCCTCAAACGTAGGAATCTCCTCTCTATGATCCTTGGCATTCTCTGCTTGGATACTTTCAGTGATAGAGAACTTACTGCCTGATATATAAGTACATTCCTTTCTTAAGTAGTTCTAATACTAAAAGTTCTTTCTTAAGTAACCAGTGCCCTGGCCTCTAGTTTCACACAGACCAGGTCTAATCCTGAGGGTTATTCTCCAAACATAACTAACCCTGTGACTCATTATGGCTTAACAAGAGTTAATTTTGGGAAAATTTATGAGTGCAGCTTGTGTTTAGGTCCTCACAGATGCTGGTGAAAGGTTTCCCATATCCTCTACAAGCATTCAAGGTAACAAAGCACAGGGGAGCCTTTATTCCACTCCAATGGAAACTTTTTTTCTTTTTTTTTCTTTATTAATTTGTTTGTTTCCTTTTAGTTTACAGGATTCAATTCCACAATTCCTTGAATTTCACATTTTGTCCCCCTCCCTCCCCTCTCCCCCCATGGCGGCTTATAGTCAAGTATAGGATCTGTAAATACTTTCACATTATACATTGGTCAGGTTATAAGGATGGATTGTACCAGCTGGAATGAAAAATGGTAAAGAGGCCATAAAACCAAATAAGAGAATGAAAAAGATCAGGTATTTTGCTTCCACCTGGATATAAACTTAGTTCTTTCTAGTTTTTTCTCTGGATGCACATTTTTCTCTCCATCATGAGTCTTTTGGGATTGACTTATATCACTGCATTGCTGAGAAGAGTCCAGTCTATCAAAGTTGGTCATCACACATACGTTGTGTCTGTAATTGTGTACAAATTTCTCCTGGTTCTACTCTTCTCACTCAGCATCAGTTCTTTTAAGCTTCTCCAGGTAAATATGAAGACTGCCTGCTCCTCGTTTCTTATAGCACAATAGTATTCCATAACATGCATATACCACAACTTGTTCAGCCATTCCCCAATTGATGGGCACCCCCTTAATTTCCAAGTCTTTGCTACCACAAAAAGAGCTGCTATAAACATTTTTATACATATGGGTCTTTCTCCCATTTCTATGATCTCTTTGGGATATAACCCTAGGAGTGGTATTGCTGGATCAAAGGGTATGAAAGTATTTATAGCCCTTTGGGCATGATTCCAGATTGATCTCCAGAAAGGCTGGATCAGTTCACAACTCCACCAACAATGCATTAGTGTTCCAGTTTGCCCACATCCTCTCCAGTATTTGTCATTTTCCTGTTTTGTCATCTTAGCCAATCTGACTGGTGAGATGTGGTACCTCATAGTTGTTTTGATTTGCATTTATCTAATCAATAGTGAATTAGAGCATTTCTTCCCAATGGAAATTTTTTAAAAGAATCTAAAGTGACCCATAATAACTTATAAACAATGTGGAAAAATCCTGAGGGACTTAGAGTAGCCCAGGAATGATCAGAATGATTCTCCTTCATTTCTGGTGATATGGCACTTTTCTTGAGCTGCCCATGAAGTGGAAACACAGGAGTGGCTAAGAAATGGGTAACTTCTTTATCATCAAGCCAGTTCAACCCAAATAACTCATAATAGTAACAATGTACAAAACTGAAATCCTTGACTCTTCACATCATGACTTTAATCCCTTGCTGCTCTTCTACCTTTAGGGGTCATTTATGCTACAAATTCTGGAACTCTCCTCTCAGACCACACGTTTCTTCTGGCTGTCAGCTTTTAGATTTAGAGGTTATATCTTGGCTCTTCAAGACTGAAGCCCATACCTATCTCTCCAGAAACTACCGATATTTCATTTCTGCCCTAGCTCTTTGGTAGAATTTCCTCCATCACCACCCCACCTACTGCAACCTCCCATTCAAATATGGGAGACTTTTCTATAGCAATTTGACAAATGGCTTCCAGTCTCTGGACTTCTTCAGTGATTAAGAACTCACTGATTTGAATATTAACCCATTTCATTTTGGGCTAGTAATTATTATAAGTTCACCTTTATGCTGAAGCTGAACATTTGAGTCACATGAGATATGAGACTTTAGAAAACTGAAAAATGTAACTGCTGAGTCACTGTCAATGATCTGGGAAAAAATTTTGAAGAATTGAAAAGATGTGCAAGGCTGTTGAAGGACAAAATTGTCTGGATTTTTAACAAAGGGAAAAGGTCAAAGTCTGTAAACTGTAAGCCAATGAGTTTGACTTCTATTATAGCAAAAATTCTATACCATACATTATTTAAGAAGTGGTTTTTGATCACTAAAAGTCAGCATGGTTTTATGGAGAATAGGTCATATGAAATTAACCTCACCTCCTTTTTGATAGGGTGATTAAATTGGTCAGTCAAGGATGCTATCAACATAGAATATTTAGATTTCAGTAGGCTACTTGGAAATTTTTCTTGCTATCTTCATGGGTAAGATGGAGAGATGTGGGCTAAATATTGGTACAGTGGAATGGATTTAGACCTGATCAAATGTCTAGACCCCAAAGTGCTTATTAATCAGATGTCAACTTGGTGGGAAGTTTCTAGGGGAGTGGCCCAGGAAACTCTCCTTGGCCTTGTGCTATTTAATATTTTTGTCAGAGACTTGGATGAAGGCACACAAACTATGCTTGGCATGCTTTCAGGTTGTATTAAACTGGGTGGGCAGCTAATACATTATGTGACAGAATTAGGATGAAAATAGATCTTGACAGGCTAGAATAATAGGCCAAATCTAATAAGATGGAATTTAATATGGATAAATGTAAAGTTTTACACTTGACTACAAAAAAATCAGCTTCACAAATACAAAGTGAGAGAGACATGGTTCAACAAAAATTTCTACAAAAAATAATGAAAAAATTTAGTGAACTGCAACCTCAGAATGAATCATCAAGGTAACACGGACACCAAAAATGTTAATGTTATCCTAGGCTTATTAAAAGATGCACAGAGTCTAGAATGAAGGTTATAATTTCACTGTACTCTTATTGTCTTTCTTTTTGTTCTTAAAATACATTTTATTTATTTTGTTAAATATTTCCCAATTACATGTAAATTTTTTTTTCTTTTTAGCAATTGGAGTTAAGTAACTTGCTCAAGGTTACATGGCCAGGTGTTTCTGGGTGGGTGCTAAGTGTCTGAGCCCAGATTCAATCCCAGGTCATCCCTACTCGGGGGCCAGTGCTCTTACTTGCTGTGCTACCTGGCCGCCCCACATGTAAATTTTTTAAAAAGATTTGTTTTAAAAAATTTGAGCTCTAAATTTTCTCCCTTCCTCCCAAACCTCCCCTACCCATTGAGAAAATAAGCAATATGATATTGATTATACATGAATTTCACTGTACTCTTCTCTGCTTCTGATAATATATATTGCATTATGCTCAGGTCTAGGTGCCACATTTTAGGAAGATTATGTCACTGCATAAGACTCTCATTAGAAGAGTCTTTAGGACTTAGAGTTCCAGAGAGCTAGTGCCGTCAGTCTATTGCCCACATTGGAAAGGGAACTTATGCAATGGAAATATTCCTATACCTCCTAATTAAACTCTATCTTCAGTTACAGTTCCTGATAAGAGGATGTCATTAAAATCATCCTCTTTATAAGCACAGCTATAACTTTGGGTGAGGGGAATAGGAGTGGAACAGATGACTATGACCATGGTAACATAAAGGCAAATTAAGTAAAATCAACAAGCATTTATTAAACACTCACTATATGCCAAACACTGCTAGGTGCTCAGGATACAAATAAGAAATAAAAAGGCAGTCCCTGCCCTTAAGTAGCTTACATTCAAGTGGGGAGAGAGCACACAAAAGAAACTGAAAGATAGAGGAGAGGGAGATGATATGTATGCACAAAGGAGGGGAGAGATGTGATAGAAAGGACAGAATGGCTTGACTGGCCTGGGCAATTTCCTTAAAATGGTCATTCTTGGACGAACCAACCAATCAGAGAAAAGGGCCATAGGAGCAGGGTGAACTTTTAGGGTGAGACGGCTGTTATGTTATGTCAGAGAAAGTCAGGAGTGAAACCTGGAGAAGACTGGAATATCTAGAAAAGTGTGACCAGAATGTTGAGAGAATTTGAGACCATGTCACAATGGTACCATTTGAAGGAACTGGGAAGGTTTATTTTATTCTTAATTATAATCTTTTTTTTCAAACAATACTAGAATTCTTTTATGGGGAAATCTTTTAGGAGGAATAAAAAATTCCCCAAAATCATTGTACTCATTCAACCTCCATTTGTATACTTGATACAAAATGTTAGTAATTCAATGTTTCACCACCATTTTCTGACTACTAAAGTAAAACATTGTAGCTACATGTAAATTTCACATTTTAATAAACTGCTGAATATACACTTGGTCTACAAAATTCAATGACTCAGTTTCCTTCCACCCCATCCCTCTTTCAATTTCCAGTTGACTAGATGAGTGTTTATGTTGCTTACATGACCAAATTCAAAATCTCCTGATTCACTTAAGATTCCAAGTGAGTAACACAGAGTATTAATACATTGTTTTGAGAATGGCATCACTGATTTCTTTGTTCTTGAAATTCTTTTTTAAAATAAAACGGCAGGGCAGGGTTTTCCCCAAATGAATCAATACTAGTTCTTGGGGATGTACATGTAAGAATTCCTTGTAAATTAACATACTTTAAAAATATTGGATAATAAAAATCTGATAGGGATAGTACAATCTCTCAATTTTAGCATTTCAACACAGAGAAAAGTATGGAAGTTCATATATAGCTGTGAATTCACCACCATATCTTGCAAAAATAAATGTAAATTAGTCTTAATAAGTCTTAATCTCTTCTGAAAATGAAGTAGTGTGACAATTTTTTCTAGATGATTATGGATGAAGATGATCATCTCATGAAGATTATAGAGAACACACACAAACACACACAATAGAAGAGTATGGTTTGGAGATGACTATAGTAATCTAAGCTTAAAATCTAAGCTTAAACACACTAAAAGTAGACGAACATGCACATAGCAAATGGAGAATGATGTGTATTGGTCTAGGTGAGCAAATGAGAAAGAGAGATTTCCCTGCCCTGTTCTATTTCTGTTTTTATTTTGTTTTGTTTCAGTTTTTTTTTTACCATCTAAGTTCTATAAAGATAAAAAGAACACTGAATTTAAAATATTTAAACTTAGTAACTAATAATTCTATACAAGAGATGCAGTATTTTAGTACTAGAATTTTGACCCAATATTTAATGAAGATTTTTCAAATAGAATGAGTTAAACTCTGTTTTTATTCAGTTGTATCTGATTCTTAGTGATCCCATTTGAGATTTCCTTGGGGGAGATGCTGGAGTAGTCTGCCCTTTCCTTCTCCAGCTCATTTTACAGATGAGGAAACTGAAGCAAAGAAAGTTAAGTGACTTATCCAGAGTCACATAGCTAGTAGGTGTCTGAGGCTGGATTTGAAGCCATAAAGATGGGTCTTCCTGACTCCAGGCTCAGTGCTCTATCCACTGTGCCACCTAGTGAATCCTAAGTTAAACTCTAGTGTCAACCTTAGCTACTGGCAAAAGACATCCTTCACATTTCAATCTATGCTGTTCAGAATTACAAAATCCATTAAGAATGCAAGCTCCAGAGGTGGCCAGGTAGCACAGCAAGTAAGAGCACTGGCTCCAGTGTTGGGATGACCTGGAGATTGAATCCCGGGCTCAGACACTTAGCACCCACCCAGAAACACCTGGCCGTGTAACCTTGAGCAAGTTACTTAACCCCAATTGCTTAGGGGCAATTGTCGGGATGACCTGGGGATCAAATATGGGCTCAGATACTCAGCACCACACCCAGAAATAACTGGCCATGTAACCTTGAGCAAGTTACTTAAGCCCAATTGCTTTAAAAAAAAAAAGAATGCACGCTCCTTCAAATTTCTTATCATATCTGTAAAGAACAGCAAGCCCAAAGCATCTTATTCTACCAAGAGTATTTGAACATTCCATATATATCCATACCCCCACACATAAACACTCATGTATACACACAGGAGGTTTCAGAAGAAAGTAGTGAACAATGGCATCAAGTTCTTTGGGTTATACTTGATCATAGAGATGGACACGTCCCAGCGATAGTTTCTTCTGTTCTGTTGAAGTAACACTTATGCCAACAGTACCAGTCGGACCCCATGGGCACTCCATGTTGAGATCAAGGCATGCTTCATTTGCCATTTCTTGAAGGAGCATATCTATTTGGTTTTGTGGAGTTGTTAGTGTTGTAGTGTTGCTCATGATGTCTTCCCTTTGTTATATTTGAATGCTAATGTTTCAAACTGGTGTTCAAATTTGTCCATTAAGGCAGATATCTTCTCAAATATTTTGCTCCTCGATTAGCATCCATAGACTTAACTACATCTGCCATTGATTTCATTACCTTACCCAGCTATTTGAACCCTAGCTTCTGCAGCATTTAACCCAAGCACTTATCTTCTTTTTAAAAAATTATTTAAATATTTCCCAATTACATGTAAAAACTTTTAACAATCATTTAAAAAATTTTTGGATTCTAAATTATTTCCCTCCCACCACCTCTTCCCCTCCTTGAGAAAGCAAGCAATTTCATATAGATTATACATGTGAAGTCATGCAAAATATATTTCAATGTAAGCCATATTACAAAAGAAAACACAAACAAAATAAAACAATAACAATTTTAAAAGTATGCTTCAATCTGCATTGAGTTCATCAATTCTCTCTCTAGAGGTCAATAACATTTTTCATTATGGGCCTTTGGAATTGTCTTGGATTCCTGTCTTGATCAAAGTCTTTGACAATTAACCCTCCTTACAATATTGCTGTTACTATGTACAATGGTCTCCTAATTCTGCTCACTTCACTTCACTTCAGTTCATGTAAGTTTTCCCAGGTTTTTCTTAAATTATCCTGCTCATCATTTCTTAGAACACAACAGTATTCCATTACAATCATATACTACAGCTTGTTTAGCCATTCCCCAATTGACAGATATTTCATCTTTTTCCAATTCTTTGCCACCACAAAAAGAGCTGCTATAAATATTTTCGTACATACAGGTCTTTTTCCTTTTTCTTTGACCTCTTTGGGATACAGACCTAGTAGTGGTATTGCTGGGTCAAATGATATGCACAATTTTATAGCCCTTTGGGCATAGTTCCAAATTGCTCTCCAGAATGGTTAGACTAATTCACAACTCTACCAACAGTGTGTTAATGTCCCAATTTTTCCACATTCCCTCCAGCATTTGTCATTTTGGTTTTCTGTCATGTTAGCCAATCTGAAGGGCTGCTTCAGAACACTAATTCTCAAAAAACTAATTACTTTGTTTTTCTGGTTGTTTGCATTTTCAGCATGTACTCGTGCAACTTCTATGTTGCCCTTCTGAATGGTCCTTTTAATGTTGGTCTATTTAGATTTTTCTTCTTTATTGCATTTTTTTCATTCCTAGTAAGCTTTTCCATGTTCGAGATGGTCTGGCTGTTTATCCTTGGGATAGCTGGAGGTGGTGGTGAGTCTTTGGGCCACCAGAGGCTATGGGCTATAAGTTACCAGATCTCTTTCATTCCTACTTGCCCAGAGCTGACTATACTTCTCATTTGTTTGGGGAGCTCTGCAAGTATAATTTAGAGGAGAGAAAACTTACTGCTAAATGTGACATTAGTCTTCAAGCATTATAGAGTAAAGAAATATTAGACTTTTACTACTTGACTCCATAGGGAAGAACTAGGAATAGTAGATGGAAGTTAAAGAGAAGATTTGGGCATTTTGTAAGGAAAGACTTCCAAACAGAGCTAGCCAAAAGTGGAATGGTCAGAATCAGTAAATCACTGGACATGTCTAAGCACAGCAGTGGTGTCAAAACTCAAATAGAAATGGATTCCTGCAGGCCCATATTCACTTAGAAAACCACAATGGTGATTATCTATGGGGCATTATATTTTTATTTATTTTCTAAGCATTTTCCAATTATATTTGAATCTGGTTTAGGCCACACTCAGGACTTTTGTGGACCATGAGTTTGACACTACTGAAATGGATAGATAGCCATTGGTTGTTGATGTTGTAGAACAGATTCTTAGGTGTGGTCTCCACTCAGAAATGTCGTGATTCTGGGAAGCTAAGTCTCCTTTATTATTTCCACCATTGGTTCTGTGTATGTCTTCTATAATTAGGAATAATCTATTAGTTATCCCAAAGCATAGTCTTCCAAATATCTAAACATAGGAACTATGTCTACCACCAGATATTCTCTTCGTTGGGATAAATATCTCTTTCAACTTTCTTTCAAGATTCTTAATCTTCTTGGTGGCCTTCTATTGGTAACATTCCATTATGTTGATAGTTCTCTAAAATATGTGACACAAAGTTGAATACAATACTTTTAGATAGAGTCTGAGTATAGCTGAGCAGAGTGCAATTTTCCCTTCTTTTGAATTTAGTTGCTATATTTCTATTAATGCAACCCAAGATCAAATTAGCCTTTTTTTTTTAGAGCAGCCACATTAAATTATTAGATTGTATTGAACTTCTAGTCAACCATAACCCCCTCAGTCATTTTCATGTAACCTTCTGGCAAGTAAGGTCTCCCCCATGGTACAGTTGGGCAATTGATTTTGCTAACCTAACCTAAAGCTAGAACTTCGAATTTATCTCTGTTAAATTTTTCCTCTAAACTCTGGCCAATCTTTCTGGTCTGTCAAGGTCTTTGGTAATCTTTATTCTGTCATCCACCCTCCTCATTCCTATTTTCTTTCTCATGTTGCAAAAGCATACTTTTGAGCTGAGGAAAGATCTATTTCCAACTTCAGAGGCTATTTCTTGGACTGAGTTATAAATCTTTGAATAATGAGGTTTTTAATGAAAGCAGGGCTAACACATCGTTAACTATGGGGAGCAAATGGTGCTTCTGTAATAGCTATTTTTTGGGAGCTTAATGGAAAACTACAGAATATTGAAAATGTTTTCTTATTATTACTTAATTTATCAAATCCCCATCATTCATGGTACATTTTAAATGAGGTGAAATAGTCTTTAAAGATGCTACAGAGATCATTATCTAAGCACTTGGAAGCCAAATAATGTGTGGGAGTGGAAGAAAAAGGGCACATGAGGGGAAAAGAATTACCAGGCTAGCTGTGAAACTGGGAGACTGCAACACACATCAGCTTAGTTCATTGCCAACAATCCACAGGGGGACATAATGTGAAAGTTAAAATGGGATTGAGATAGGTGTGTTGACAGTTCTGCATCCGCAACACACATCTATCCCAAGGCACCATCTGTTACATCTTTAGGCTTTTTGTGACTATCAGCAATTGAGGTAATTAAGCAAATGAGCAGCTAAAATTGAAGATCCCAGGAAGGAAGAAAAGTTAACAAAGACATTGCTGTGGGGCTGAGGAGTAGTTATAGACACAGGACCCCTAGGTCTGTTTCTACTTCTGACATCGAATAGGAGGTGGATCAGGAGAATGGAAGAAATAAGCAGCCAGTCTATTCCAAATAGCAACTTGATCGTGGCTTATTTTTGTGGGGAGATACTGACTACATTGAGACAATATGACTTAGATTTTTCATAAGGGAAATTACAATGTGCAGGACAGTTCGATTAACTCTAGAGGAAAAGGTAGGCAAATCATTAGTACATTTGGAGGTCACATAATATAGTAGAAAGGGCATGGTCTTTGGGGTCAGAGTACCTGGCTTCAAATACCAAATCTGCCACTTATTCCTGTGTAATCTTGGTCAGGTCACTTAATCTCAGCTTTCTTATCTCTAAAATTAGGGTGAGAAGAGCCTTGGGATAAGTTCCAGTTGTCTTTGATGGGGGTGGTGATGGTAGCTAGAGAACTGTCCATGGTGCTTGCGGTTTCAATTTCAGACCTATTCCATGCAGGCCAGGGCTCAGACCCAATTGAAGGATAGAGCCTAGTGACAGAGTTTGCATGGTCCAGTCAGCCAGAAATTATCTGAGTTTGGGCCATGTTCAGATTTTTGGCACCAGATTAAGGTCTATCCTGAGAGGGGCAGACCCCTTTGGAACTCCTGAAAGCCAGGGACCCCAGCCCACTTTCCATTTGGGGGACATATCCATGCCATGGAAAACATTTCTATACCTCCAATTTTGGCCATGTCTTCAGCAACAGTTCTTGAAAGTAGGGTGTCATTGAAATTTGTTGTTTTCATTAACAGTAGGAGGAAAGGGTGAAGAGGGGAATAGGGGTGGCCTAGATGGCCCAGTGGATAAATTGCTGGGTCTGAAGTCAGCAAAACTCATCTTCTTAAGGTCAAATCTGGCCTCAGACCCCTACTAGCCATGTGACCCTGGGCAAATCACTGGACTCTGCCTCAGTTGTCTTTTTTTTTTTGAAACACTTTGAAGCAATTTTAATTTTTATTGATATATTTTGCTTTCATATAGTTTTCATTCACGGATATATTGTTACCCTTTCCTTGTAACAAAGAAGGAAAAAAATCAGTTCTGCATAACTAAGCAACACATAAACCTAGTTGGGTTATATGGTCAGTTGTCTTATCTGTAAAATGAGCTAGAGAAGGAAATAGCAAACCACTCCAGTATCTTTGCCAAGAAAACCCTAAATGAGGCCAAGAAGAGTTGCATAAGACTGAAAAATGACTAAACAACAACAAAAAATAACCAGTAAAAAATTGCTTTATTATCTCTATTACCTAGTAAGGCAGGTAGTAGTTTTTAATTATCCTCTTTCACAAATAAAGAAGTTGAGACTTGGGGAATTTAAGTGACTTCTCTAAGGTAGACAGAGACAGAGACAGAAAGAGAGAGAGAGAGAGAGAGAGAGAGAGAGAGAGAGAGAGAGAGAGAGAGAGAGAGAGAGAGAGAGAGGAGAGAGATGTCAGAACCAGAACTTGAATCCAGGTCTTTTGAGTCAAGTTCAATAATTTTATTAGCTATCTGACACCGCCTTTGTATTGTGTATCTCTGTGTGAGACACCTAAGTATATTTACTGGATACACATGTGTGACTGATAATAGAATTCAGATCTAGAAAGCTTCTCTCATTTTATCAGGTGAGAACAAGATTCTGAAGTAATTTTCCAAGGTTACACAGATAGGAAAGAGTAGAGATGATATTTGAACTCAAGTATTCCAATTCCAAATCCAGCCCTCTTTTCCATTATATCACACTACTGAAGAAAGGCAGGATGCATTACAGATCATTATTCCAGCTTTTGGACTCTTTCTGCTCTTTCCTGTGTCTTTCAGAGATCTGAATACATCAATCTCTGAAAACAGATGGATTTTATTCTTTGTAAGTGAATGGTAAAGTAGCTGCTAATTATATAGACATGTTCAAAAGAGCATGTATACTATTTGAGAATGGATAGCATCAAAGCTGCCCCAAATTTATGAGGTCTTGAAATAGTGTAATTAGTTTCAGACCCCTGAATATACTTCCAGGTACAATAATAACCTTGACAATGCTTTCACACTGATTCAGCTAATAGATGTCAAGCTATTTGGGCTTGATTCCTTATTGATTAATGTAGGAAAAGGTTAACAACTGAGAATATGCATTAAGATGTAATTTAGTTAGAGGAATGCTCTTTGGTGGGAGGATTTCAGTTTCATGGAGGAAGGTATGCCTGGAGATAAACCCCAAGTCCAGAATGGTTGAGACTTAGGTCCTTAATTCTTGAAGGTCTTTCTTGATGTGTGTGACCAAAATAATAACAGGTTCATGATGCTATGTATCATGTTGTTTCAACAGTGGGTCAAGGACTCTAGGTCCCAGATAGAGACTGAATTTTCTAAGGTTACTATTATGGGTATTTGTGACCAGGATAGTGTTCTGTATTGGAATTATATCACCTGGTGATGCAAGCTAGTGAGACTAGATCCCTTTCTTTGGAGGGAAAAGGGTGAACTAGAGAACATAGGCCCTGACTCCAAAGGAATCCTAGTAATCCTGGTGGTTAGCCTTATCTGACCAACTCTAGGTGGTACAGTGGCTAAAGTGCCAGGCATGGAGTCAGGAAGACTTACCTTTATGAGTTCAAATATGTCCTCAAATACTTACTAGCTGTGGAACCCTTGGCAAGTTTCTTAACCCTGTTTGATACAGTTTCCTCATCTGTTAAAGGGGTTGGAGAATGAGAGGCCAAACCACTCCAATATCTTTGCCAAGAAAACTCCAAATAGGGTCACAAAGTGTTGCCTATGACTGAAAAATAACTGAACAAGTGACCTAGTCTAGATTTATACATTAACAGGCCCTTAATTTTCTTTGTTAACCTGTGCATATACCCAAAAATCTATGGACTAGCCAATGATTGAGCAAGTTCTAGATAGAGTTGGCTTCCTGGCAGTTATCACATGTGAAGTCATTTCCCGAAGCCAAAGAGAGACCCATGAGGTCATGGCAAATTGGTGCAGACATGCCTTCGTGTATCTTAATTTTTGCATGTGTCTACATGGTTTTTATATTATTCAATATTCCTTGTATATAAATCAACTGAGTGAAAGACAGTTTCTTGAAATCTAAAACCTAAAATGCTTAGGATCAAATCTTGACTTACTACTTATTGACTATGTGATCTTGGTCAAATAACTTCATCTCTCTAGGCTTCAGTTTTCTTATCTGTAAAATGAGGGAATTGGGCTAGATGACCTCTAATGACCTTCAAAGATCTAAATCCTATAATTTTATGTTGATACATTGGTCTTTCAGTCTGTTGCAGACATCTGTAGTTACAAAGATTATACTAGACTATATTGTCCAAGAGAAGCCCTGATAAATGGATATTCTTGGTTTTCTCTAAGTACTTTTGTTTTTCAAAACCCTTTATAACCTGATTTCCTCCTACCTTTCTGGTCTTCTTATGTACCCTGCTATCTAGTGACAGCTACCTCCTTGCTCTTCCTCACACAAGACAATCCTTCTTCTGATTACTGCATTTTCACAGACTGTCCCCCATGACTAGAATTCTCTTCCTCCTCATCTCTACCTTCTGGCTTCTTTTGGGTGCTAGTAAAATCCCACCATGTATAAGAATCCTTTCCTGACTCCCTCTTAATGGTAATGCCTTCCCTCTGCTAATTACCTCTAGCACACACGCACACACACATGTGTGAATCTTGCTTGTATATATGTGTCTGCTTGTTGTTTCTCCCATTCGACTGTGATCTTGAGAGCAGGGGCTCTTTTTTTAGTATCCTCAGAGCCTAGTGGAGTATCTCTCCCTTAATAAATACTTCTTGACTCATTGGCTGACTTAAAACAGGGAAATGAATAGGAAAACACTGATTAGCACTTGCTATATGTCAGGGACTGTGCTAGATATTGGTAATTCAAATATAAAAGTGAGATAATCTCTCCTTCACAGAGCTTACATCTTAACAGGAGGATACAAGACATTCACTGACAAATAAATTCAGGATAGATACGAAATTAATCCATGCTGATGGAGGGATTTATGATCAACTGGAGAAATTAGGAAAAAAAAGTCCTCTTGAAAGAGGTAACATTTGAATAACACCTTAAGGGGAGGTAGAGGTTCCAAGAGGCAGAGGTAAAGAAGGCATGCCTTTTAGGGAGTAATGGACAGTGTTTAAAGTGTTGAGAAGAAGTCTAGAACAGAGTTATCAAGCTCAAAGACCACAAAAAACCCTGAGTGTGGCAAGAATCAGAATAAAATATAATTGGGAAATGTTTAACAAAATAAACCAAAATATAGTACAACATATACAATGTTAATTTGTGAATTTTCAGTCAATATATAGCCTTCAGGTATGCTTTTTTGTTTGAATTTGACACCAATGTATTGGATTTTACCTTTATTGGCTATGTAACCCTGAGCTTAACTTCTATGTATCATACACAACTTCCTCAGACTTATCTATTCAGTCATACATGGGCTACCACATTCTTTGGCAAAGAAAACTCTCCACAATGAAGAAATTGCAGATAATAATAAAATCAGGGCGGTGGGGGGGAGGAAGAACAAAGTAAAAACCACACAGCAGAGAACAAAAGAAAATTTACAAGGAAGCAAAGAAAAGATGGAGAACTCTGAACACAATGTGCAGTATTTATTTGTACAGGCTTTTTTGAAATTTATTGCTGTATATTTTGAATCTTCTTACACTCTGCTGTGCACATGGCAATGCTCTTTTTTCCTCTTATTTTCTATTTAAGCTTAGAATATTTCTTTTCTTATTGTGTATTTAAGCTCCAGTATTTAAGTTTAAAACAAATTAGTAATAAAATATCAGCTAGCAACTATATAGAAGGCAGCTAGGTGGCCCAGTGGATAAAGAGCTGGGCCTGGAGTCAGAAACACCTGAATTGAAATCTGGCCTCAGACACTTATCAGCTGTGTGACCCTGGTCAAGTCACTTAACCACTTAATCCACTCAAGAAGGAAATGGTAAACCACTCTGGTATCTTTGCCAAGAAAACCCCATGGACAGCATTGGTTTGCTATGGTCCGTAGGGTCATGAAGAGTCAGACATGACTCAACAACAAAGCATTTATAGGGTTTTAAGTTTTGCAGAGAGCTTTATATATGCTATCTCCTTTGATCCTCACAAAGTCCTACAAATAGGTGCTGGCATTACCTCATTTTATAGATGAGGAAACTGAGGCTGAGAGAGACTAAGTGATTTTTTTCAAGGGTCAGTCATACAGCAAGTAAGTGTCTATAGGCAGGATTTGAACTCAGGTCTTGCTGACTACAAGTTGAGCACTCTACTGCACCACTCACCTGCTGAATCATGTGTATATTTTGAGAAAAATGACCTTGAGAACAAACTCACATCTGAAATACTAGAACTAGTGGGGCCTTAGAAATCATGCAGTCCACCCCCTTCATTTTTTGGGTGAAGATGCTGAGGTCTAAAAGGAAAGAGACTTGTTCAAGGACATATAAATCACAAGTACCAGAGAGTGGAACCTGGACACAGGGTCTCCCTATTGCCATGCATCTCTCCCTTCCCTACAGTCCATTGTGCTTTTGGGTCTACCTGGTCCATGGAGGGAAACACTCTCAGGAGGAAATTTCCCTGCCTCCATTTCCCTAGCCCTGAATGGTGATGCTCATAGCCACACTCCTGGCACTGACAAGTTACTCTTCTGCATCAGACTTGCGAAGTCATCTTTTCTCTGGTTATTCTGACAGCAACGTGGATGTTGTTGTCAGCCAGGCAAAGCCAATGTAACTGATTCAGGGTGACCTGGGCTCTGTTCTGCTGTGTGCATCAATAAAATTGCCAGGCTTGCTTTGATTTCAGAATTTGTATTGTAGGTAATGATGATATATGAACTCAAGGCACACATTTGATTCCCAGTGATAAGAATGGTCCTAGCAGCTAAGGAGGGGGGAATCATTTTGATCTATGGGGCAGACAGGCTCCTTGTGATATGGATGTCATTGATGGGGGATACAGATGAACACCAAGATGTCATTTTTACAGTCACATCTGGCCCATATTGACTAAGGAAGGAAAGGCTGTAATGGGAGCCAGAAAGGAAGAATATGAGAGGTGTGGGTGGGAGGAGGTTTGAGTGAGAGGTTTGAAAAGGGAAAACTATCCAGGGAAGTAAATATGGAGTCAGCTGAATTCTAATCACAGCCCCAGCTTTGTTATACCAACAGCCAGGTGTTACACTGAGGAAATGATCAGGCACAAATAAATGGTAGTTATCCTTACTCCAAGGTAATGTTAAAAAAAAAAAAAAGAAAGAGACATATTAAGAAATTGTGGACAAAGGAACATGAGATCCTGAGAGGGGCTGATGTCCTGAACCCAGCAGAAATGGTTATGGACCACTATATACTGGCTGCTGGACTAAAATCACTCAGAGCCTATCTGCAGGAGTGACTCTGCTTAGTTTGCCTCTCCTTCCTTTTTTCCCTGATCTGAAATTGCCAAGTGAGAATCTTTTCACTCTATAAGCCACTCTCCAGTGGAGAGGACAGTAGAGTCAAATGGAAAAGGCTCCAGCTTGGGAGTCTGGGTTCATCTCTGCAACTAACTGACTACCTGTGTGACTTTGTACAGGTCATTAAATGCTTCTGGGACTCAGTCCCTTCACCTGTCAAATGAAGAGGCACAGACTGGATGATCTCTGAGGTCCTCTCCAGCACTCTATCTATGATCTGATGAATTGTCCTAAAAAAGAGGCTCACTGCCATAGGGGGCAATTGAGGGAGCTTCCTAGAAGCCATTTTGCTGGAAGGCTAAGCAGTTCCTGTATATAGTTTGGTAAATAAGTACAGGAAGAAGCAATGAAGTCATTCATTTATTAATCCCCTATTGCCAGAGAGCATCTCTTATCTCACTCTGCTCAGGGCATCCTGCAGCATTTTCACAGCCTTGCTGGGAGGTTGGCAGGTGTTCACACAGGAGGAAATTGAGAACAGAGATCAGAGAATCACAGAATCTTAAAACTGAAAAGGATTTGAAGGGTCATTTTAATTCAGCTTCCCAACTTCTATAATATCCCTGGTTACTGTCATCCACCGTCCATGGGAACAGCTCCAGCGATGTAGGTCACTCTACCTTGGGAGGTAACATTCCATTTTCACTAAATGTCACAAAGGTCTTCTTTAGAAGAAACCCAAATCTGCCTCCCTATAACTTCCCACTATGTGGCCTCATTTTCCAGCCTTCCTTCTCAGACTCCTCGTAACCTCCTTCTAGAACCTGGGACTCAGACTCTGGGACAACCAACTCAAGCCCTGATCTGTGATATTTTTCACTTTATCTTGACCAGGACCAGACCAAAATATTGTATCCATTTTTGACCATGCACACCTTCTCCCTCCTCTTTTCCTTGCCTTCTCACATTAGAATATAAGGTCCTTGAAAGCAAGAACTGTCTTACTTGTGTGTATTTCTATCCCCAGTGTTTAGCACAGTGCATGGTATATAGAAAGAACTTAATAAATGCCTTTTTTTTCATTCATTCTTTAATAGGAAAGAACTTAGGCTATCTAAAGATAGTGATCGTGTTCTTACCTCAGGCTAAGCATTCTTCATTCCTTTGAGCTTCATATGATGATTGTAAGTCCCTTCATCATCCTGGTTAGTCGATCAACAAGCATTTATTAAATGTGTCCTATATGCCAAGCCACTGTGCTAGCTGCTCTGTATAGAAAGATAAAAATAAAACAATTCCTACCCTCAAGGAACTTATATTCTATTGCAGGCAGCAACATAAAGATTGTAAGATCCCTGAAAACAAGGGATATCTTTTGTCTTTCTCTGTATCCTTAGTGTTTAGCACAGTGCCTGGCATCGTATGCACTTAATAAATGCCAGTCTCATTTAATAAATGGCTGACAAGGATATATAGATATAAATATAGATATATACACACATATGTATGTGTATATGTATGTATATATGTATACATACACATATGTTGTATATTTATGTACATGAAACACAAAATATATGGAAAATGGGGGCAACTAGGTGGCATGATGAATAGAGCGCTGGGCTTGGAATCAGAAAGACTTATCTTCTTGACTTCACATCCAGGCTCAGACATTTACTAGCTGTGTGACGCTGGAAAAGTCATTTAACCCTCATTTCCTCATCTATAAAATAAGATGGAGGAGTAAATGGCAAATCACTCCGGTATCCTTCTTCTCCCCCCCCCCAAAACAACCAATGGGATCACAAAGACTCAGACATGATTTAAATGACTCAAACAACAACAATATGGAAAACAAATACAAGGTATATTGGGGGAAAGACAGAAGCAATTAGAGGCATAGGAGAATGTCTACTGTGGGAAGTGGCATTTGAGTTGAAATTTGAAGAAAACTAGAGAATCAATGTTAAAGTATGAAATGAGGAAACATACTCTAGACATAGGCAAATAAGCTTCTCTTGCTTAGAAGCCAGTCAACACACTACTTCCCAGACATTTACAAACCACACCACCTTATAGTCTGGCCATCATTCTCATTCCCTCTCATCAGAATTCGTACTCAGCCCCTGAGACCCTGGGCTCAGATAATTGAGTTTTCATTTTGTCTTGCCCAGAACCAAGCCAACATACTACTTCTCAGACATGTCCAAAACATGCTGTCACCATCTTCCTAATCTCCCTCCTCTTTATATGTTGTCTTCTATTATTAGAAAATAAGCTACATGATGCCAGGAATCATCATGCTTGCTTGTATTCGTATTCCCAGTGCTTATCACATTTACTAGATATATTGTACCTTTTCATTCATTCATTCATTCATTCATTTGTTCATTCACTCATTCATTCCTTCATTCAGCCTGTACAAAGGTATAGGGACAAAACCTTCACTGTTATGTATAAAGAGTAGCAAGAAAGAGAATCTGTTGCTCTACCCTGCATTCAGCTTACAACGTGGTGTCCAGAATGAAATACAATATTCTGGATGTGCTCTATCCATGCCAGAATACAGTGGGACTATTCCTTCCCTTATATTTCCATTGATGCATCCATGATCACATCAGCTTTTGGGGGAAGCCACACCAAGTTGACTCATTTTCTGTTTGTAGTCAATGAATATCATTCCTTTTTCCCTCTTGTGTGATCCATTGTTTAGTTATGTTATTGTTTTTTTTCCCCAATCCTGAACTTTTGTACCCTTGGACCTAAAAGCAGAAGTTTATATTTATTTTTAGGAAATTCCTTTGTATTTTTTTCCATCTATTGATATATTACAGGATACTGAGTCTTTTATCCACTAAATTAACTCTCCTCAGTATGTCTGCAATGGCAAGTGACAAATTGGTTAAGTATGCCATCCAAATAGATGGTCAAGTTATTGATAGCAAAAATATTACGAAAGACAGGTCCAAGGATAGAGCCATCTCCATTAATTCCACTCATCAAAATTCTTTCAACCAGTTTCAACTATACCTAAACAGTTCACATTTCTCCATCAAGGATTTTGTGAGAGAGTCTGTCAAGTGCATTTCTCACATATGCTGTTTATACCGCACTCCTCTGAACCTCCCAACTAACTGGTAAGCTTGTTTGTTTTTTTAAAAAAAAAGAATGTGGTTTGATGGGTATGACATTTCTAGGGAACCTATACTGACTCCCAGGGATTATACCTTCCATTCCTAAACATGCACAAACCATCTATTTTATAATCATTCTGTAATTTTGCCAGAGATAGATATATTCGTCATCTATAATTAACAAAAATCCACCTTCTTCCACTTGTGAAATCTGGGGAAATGTTTACTCATTGTTTCTCTTTGGTACTTCTATTGTCCTTGATTTCTCAGAGATTCATAAAAGTCCTCCAACCATCGTTCTGAAATTTTGTCCAGTGCTATGGGGGAATTCAGGCAGACTAGGAAATATGGATTCATTTAATAACAGTAGAGGCTAAGTAAGTGTAAAGTCATCTTCATGAGTTCAAATCCAACCTCAGACACTACCTATGTGACACTGGACAAGTCACTTAGCCCTATTTGCTTCAGTTTCCTCATCTGTAAAATGAGCTGGAGAAGGCAATACCAAACCATTCCAGTTTCTTTGCCAAGAAAACCCCAAATGGAGCCAAGAAGAATCAGATATGATTGAAAAATAACCAAAATATTTTTTAAAATGAAAAATATTAAAATAACCAAAAAATAAAAATAGTAACTCACATTTGAATAGTAAGCCCTTAACATAGGCAGCAGTTTGTCTAAAAAAAAAATTCTGGAGATTTTAGCGGAATTCAAACTTAGTATGATTCAACAGTGTGACGCTTCCCCAGAGATGATGTAATTTGGGGATAACTTGAAATACACAGCTTCCAGGAATATGTGGGTAGTGGTGTTGCTGTACTCTCTTCTAGTCAGACTTCATTGGGAGTATTGTGCGCAGTTCTGTGTGCTACTGTTTGGGAAGGATATAGATTGACTGGAGAATGTCTAGAGGAAAGCAATCAGAATGTTGCAAGACTTTGAGACAATGTAATATGAGCAAAGGTTGAAAGAAGTTGGAATGTTTAGTCAATAAAGCAAAGTCTCCTGGGGACTAGATGGCTGTCTTGAATACCTATAGGTATTTCATGAGGAAAAGGTATTAAAGTGGTTCTTTTTGGTCTCCAGAGAAGGAATCAGAGGAAGAGGTAGTGGTTGCAAAGAACATAATTTGGGTTTGTTGTCAGGGAAAATTTCATGACAATTTGACTTGACAAGAGTGGAGTGGGCTTCATGAAGAGATAATGAATTCCTGATGATTTCTGGTCTTTAAGAGGAGCTGCCATTTGTTGGGTTTGTGGGGAGTGGGGGCATGACATGGCTTAGACTAGATGAGCACTGAGGGCCCTTCCAACTCTAAAATTCTGTGACTTACAAATAGAAATGTCTAAGAACATAAAGGTGGTTTTATCTTTGTTTCAACAGGATTGATAGGACCAGCTGTCAATAAATATATGTATTGACAAAAAGACCCTTCTCTGAATATAATCCACAGCAGTTATATTCTTACCCACATACAGAGGGTTCAATGATTTCCAGAAAGCTCTGTAAAAGAACTTCTAAGGTATATGGGGTGTTCAGGGAGAACTAGCACCTCTGGTGTGTGTGCTTCCTGAAACCTTTTCAGGCTTGCTCATCCGCCTCTGGTATCCACCTGTCATCCAACTCTCACCTTTGACCCCAAGAAGCTGTAGTATGCACAGTGGTGATACCCTGGTAAAACCATCTCAGCAGATAGGGTAAACTAGGATGAAGGTAATTGACAGTCCTCAAACCATTGGGGAGTTAGGCAGATGTCTCCCTCAGGTATGTGAAGACTTCCCCTGGCAGAATAGATAGATAAGAATAATTTGTTTCAACAGCCATTAAAATTGGCCAAAGCAAGTGCTTTGGATGCTTAGAGCTCAGTCAGACATCAAAGATGCCAAGGTCATCCAGTAAATCCTGGACAATCACCAGTCATCGTGATTTTTATCTTGCCACTGGACTTCAATGACTCTGGAAGAAAGAGTAAGGCTGACAACTTTGGGCTACTCTGCCTCACTTAAATCCAATTCATGCACAAGCTGAGACATTTTACTGTGATGCCATTGGTCCTTTTTGAAAAGGAAGGATGAGTTATAACAACAAGGTGTCTAATCACTAGACAGAGTTTCTAAGAGTAGGACATCATTGTTCTCCCTTCCTCCTTTGGAAAAAGGGAGAAGGTAGATTACCCATCAGTTGCCAGGAGATGTCAAGTACTCTATAGAAGTGATATTATTCTAAGAGATTAATGTCAGTCAATTCAATTGAGGACCTACTATGTACAAGGCCCTATGCTAAGTAAACTTCTTAAAACCTTGAGGGATCTGTAATTGCACTAGTAAGGGTATTCCTTCCATATCTATCATATAATACATGGGTTCTAAGAGATGATATAGCAAAAAATAATCACCAACTTGTGTCGAACTTGGTTTTCCAAACTGAGTGAAGCTGGCTCTCCGATGACAGATATTCTGTCTGTTACAAGGACCATAGGACACTGTTCTGAGGCTACAAAGAAAAGACAAAACAAAACAACATTGTAATTAACGTGAAAGAGTACGTGATCTATTGAAGGGAAATAAGTATAAAAATAATAATAGCTAACATTTAGAAAGCACCTACTGTATGCCAGGCATTAGTCTATGTGTTTTTTATTATTATCTCATTTGATCCTTAAATACCTTGGGAGGTATTATTATCCCCAGATGAAGAAATTAAGATAAACAGAGTCTAAGTGATTTGTCCAGGGTCACACAGCTAGTAAGTATCCAAGGCTGGATTTGAACTCAGGTCTTGATTCCAGGTCCAGAGTTCTATGTGCTTATGGCACCCCATAGCTGCTGTGTGAGTGTGATAATAAAGGTAGACTGGTATAGAAGAAAGAATATAGAGTTTTGGAGTGAGAGAACCAGGATTCAAATTATGGTTTTCCTATTTACTACCTATGTAACTTTGGGCTAGAACTTGAAGTAGAGTGACTTGTCCAGGGTCACACAGCTAGTAAGTATCTGAGACCACATTCAAACTCAGATCTTCTTAGCTCCAGACCCATCACTCTGTCCATCTCATCTCTAGCTGCCTCCAGGTCCACAGACCAAGTCTTAGAAGGCAACCATCTGGAGAGACAAGTACCAGCATTGTCGGATCAGTTCTTCAAACAGATCAATGCAAAATAACTTCCTAGTTTTCCTCTTATATACAAAATAAGTTCTATTTCTAATAAGTATTGGTGATGCTTAACAGGTTTCCTGACTTCCCAAGGGTTCTAGAGTAATGACTGTTAGAGTGAGAAGGGGTTACCTATTGCTTCCACCTCTAAATCTATACCTCTAAATGATATTTTATTATTATTTGAGGGATGGAGGAGGTAGAAAAGAGAGGGGTACGATGAATCTGGCTCATTCTTTGGCTGACCTTTATTCATAGAGTTGATATGGGAGCCTTTTCTCTTGGCTGACTTGGCTGAGAACTATAAAATTTTTATGATCTGTGCAATCCCAGAGGTGAGAATAGCTGATATCAACAAAGAAAAGAACAAAGATGCTGTGAAATTTGGCCATGGCCTGAATTTTTGACTTTTCATTTTTCTAAACCAATCTCCAAAATTTAAAGCAAACTATATATGTAAGCCCAACAAACAGGTTAACAATTACCCGGTACTTTTATTCAGCACTTCATCTTTTGGGGTATCTTACATCTGTGACACTGATTGACAGGCAAATATAAAGGGCTAAAAAAAGCTACTGGAGTGAGACCTCCCAAATTACATCATGAGAGTACTCCTGTGCAATGAGTATTATTTCTACTCTTCCTACTGAGCATTCCATAAAGATTTTACAGGCAATCTGTGTATAGGAATCATGCTGTAGTAGATAGGTATCTGGTCTTAGAGATGGGATGAATCTGGGTTAAAGTCTCACCGCACACACATAGTAACTGTGTAGCCCTGGGCAAGTCATGTAACTTTTGTGCCTCAGTTTCCTCATTTTTACATTGAGTGGTTCAGAACAAACATTTTCTAAAGTCCATTCTGGCTTTAAATCTATGATTCTATGACCTCTCAATTACCCCTGATGATGGAGGCTACCAAGATGGTAGGTCATCCTAAAGTCACTTATATGTAGGTTTTGGACATATTATGACTTTTCATTGTTGTATTATTTCCTAATCACATTATGTTCAATTGATATTAATATTAGTTTGTATTTCCCGAATCTATACCAAACAGCAGGACTTTCCTGGGCAGCAGCCAGCACAGTGGCAGACATTTGCCAGGGATAACCTCCCCCTTCCCATCCTCCCTTTCTCAAAGTGGATGATCACTTCACAGATCAGTGAAAGTTTACTAGGAAAAAGTTTACATATGAAATACATGCAGATTGCAAGTTGATGAGACATCTGAGAGAGATAGTTCACTGTTCAATTTAGATACTGAATAATGCAGATACAAATTACACCTATAAAGGGGAAATGACTTTCTCTGTGTCACCCAGTTAATTAGTGGCATGGCCAAGTCTAGAACCCAAGTCCCCAAGGTTCTTTCTCCTATGTCACATTTCTGAACCTCTCGAAGATGTGTATTGGAAGATTATGAGAAAGAGTCGAAAGTGCAGTCGAATATTCATTTATCACATATCTTACTAATACATAATACCTACATTTCTAAATGCCTTCATTATTTTATCTGAATTTCTAATACTCAAAGGATCAAATGAAATGGCATACGTAAATTGTTTAGTAAATTTAAGATAAATGCTAGCTATTACTATTCCTCTGTTTCTGAAATCAAGTCTTTTCAAAATATGCTTGAGTTCACCAGAGTACTTGATTTAATTAAACAAGCATTTATCACATCTACTCCTAAGTACCAGTCTCTGTATGGGGTTATTGACCTCCATGCTATCTTTCAACAAGGACAATATAAAAATGTGATAGAGGAAAAGTGTTTGGATGGTGTTCATTTTTAAGTGAATGCATATCCACTCTATATTAACTCATGTCTCTGAAACCACATGCAGATATATCTCAAAGAATGTTGCTTTAACTAATACTGCTTACCAATAGCATTAATACATTATGAACAGTGCTATAAAATTATTTGTACAATTGCCCATTAAAAAATGTTTCATTGATTCTTTTTGTCCTTATGTCACACTGATTTTGGGGAAAAGACCACCCTGATCCTCTCTAGGTTGAACCCTGACTTGTAACAAATGAAAATAATTAAGGAAAAAATCCCAACAACATAGTGAACACATCTGACAATGTATACAACATTCTGCACTAGTAGTGGTTTACCTTTCTGTTCTAAGAAGAGGAAGTATATTTCTTGATATATTCTCTAGGACCTTCATGGTTTTCCAATTACTTAGAGTCTGGCTTTCTTTTAATAATCTTTTCATTTACACTGAGGTCTTTATACGTGTTGTTCTTTTTGTTCTGCTCATTTTACTATGTATTAATTGATTCAGATCTTCTGACATTTCTCAGAATCTTCATATTCATGATTTCTTTCCCTATAATAACAATCCATTATATTCATATGCCATAATTTTTTTCCTTTCAATTAGTTAATAAACACTCACTTTGTTTCCAGTTCTTTAATACTACAAGAGAGATGCTATGAATATTTTGGACCTTTGTTCCCATTTTGGATTACTTAGGGGTATATACCCAGCAGTAGGATCTCTGTTCTAAAAAATCTGGAAAATTTTGTCTGTTTTCTTGCATAATTCCAAGGTGACATTCAGGCAAGTTAGAACACTTCAAAGAATCAAACCACCAATGGTTTATTAGCATAGATAATTTTTTCACAGCCCCTCCAATATTAATTGTTTTCATTCTTTGCCGATTTTCAGGATAAAAGTCAAAATCTCAGAGTATTTTAATTTGTAGTTCTCTTACTATTAGTTATTTGTAGCATGTTTTCAAATGCTTGTCTATAATTTGTCATTCTTCTTTTGAAAATGACTTATTCATATATATTGACCACTTATCTATTGGAACTTGGTTCCTGGTGTTATATATTTGTGTCAATTTTCTATATATCATGGACAGCAAATGTATAATGGTAACATTTGATCAAATATATTTGTTCATTCTATAGTTTCTATTTATATTCTATTTTCACTTTTTTGTGTAAAAGCCTTTGCTTTATGTAATGAAATTTATCAATTTTGTGACCTTTTATGATATGTTTTTGACCATATTATAGAAGAGGATCTATATTTTAAGTTTTTTTTTAATATAAATAAGTGCTACTACATTTTGTCAAAGATTTTCTGCATCTATTTAAATAATTAAATTATTATTGGAATATACAATCTACACATTATATATATGCTATATATATTATATACATACTTGAATATTTGGTATTTTGTTTTTATGTGACTATTTGCAAATTATTTTCCTAATGCTGACCTATTTTCATATCTCTGGTTTTAATTCAACTTGATCACAGTGATTTTTTTTTTTTGCCATATTGCTATAGACTGTTTGCAAAGATTTTATTTAAAATGTATGCATCAATATCCATTCATGAAATTTATCCACAATTCTCTTTCTGATTTATTTCTCTTCAATTTGAATATCAGGATCAAATTTATGTTATATAGGAGTATGAAAGAGTATCTTCTCAGATAATAGTTATTGTAGCACAAATATGAATTATCCTTTAAATGACAAAATTCTCATATGAATTCATTTGCAAAAGATCCTCCACCCTACCCTTTGGCATTTCACTCATAAGTTGTTCATTTTTTTCTTCAGAAATCGCAATGTTTAGGAGTCTTATTTCTTGATATGATAGTTTGGGAATTTTATATTTTTATAGATTCCTATTCACTTTAAGCTCTCAGTTTTGGTATTATTTGTGTGCAGTAGTTACTTGTACTTTCAAATTTTTATTATCTTCCTTTTTGTCTTGGTCAAATTTACAATTGGTTTATTGAATATTTTAGATTTGTCAAAAAAAGCTTAGCTTATCTATTCTGCAGTCTTTGTTTTTGATTCTTTCTATTTATCCTCTAAAATTTGAAATTTCTTCTTTTGTATATGTTTTAGGAGTGCTGGGTTTTTTTTTCCTGTTCTTTCAAATTGTATGCTCTGTTTATTGATCTTTTTCTATTCGATTAATATAATTTTTTCAGATATGTAATTTTACTTTGAGGATTGCTTTATTTGCCTCATAAATTTTTATGTATTTTCTCATTATTATAATTGTCCTTAATGTAATTATTTATTATTTCTATGACATTTAATTAGTTTCAAATATCTCTTACTCTTTTTTTGTATTAATAGTTGTGCTGTGGTAATTATGGTCTGTAAAGAAAATGCTTACTATTTTAGAGTCTTCATGTTTTCTTATGAATCCTTTATACCCTAGCACATGATCAATTTTTGCAAAGTTACATATGGCATGCTGAAAAATAAGCATTTTTAACATTCCCATTTGATGTAACCATTGATTGAACAAAGATATTTGTTCCAGTAATCTGTTCTATTCTTTCTTTTTATTATTTATGTTGGATGCATTTGACTCTGATGGAGGAATATTAAAGTCTCCTATTATTTCTTTTTAATTGTATTTATGTAATTTTTCTAGCTGTTCTTAATAAGATAAATGTTAATCTTTTAGCATATATATTTATATAAAATATTTGAAAATGTTATTTCTCATTACTTATGGTATTTAAAAAACAAAATCTAGTTTTCCTATTGCTTCCTCCTGATATTTTTAGTTTTTATTATTGCTTTATCATGTGTACAACTATTGCTTTCTTAGAGTGTTCCATAGTATAGCAGATTTTTTTTCAAAATCCCTCATTTTTGCTCAGTCTCTATTTTAAACATGTTTCTTATATTTAGTAAATTGTTGGATCTTGTTTTCTGATTTCTTTCTTTTTTATTTTTCTTTTCACTGGGGGATTTAATCCATTCACATTTAGTGTTTCAGTTTTTTAAATTTTTGTTTTCTTCTATTATATAGACATGGGGGAGAGAAGACATCATATGGGCTCTAAATGTTTAAACATTAGAATTCTCTGCCAGATGTCATCCTGAGGAGTTGGGATGTCACCATTATAATTTTGACAGGTATAAGGGGCACCAATCATCTTTGTTCTATTTTGCAGCAATTAATACAAAAGAAAAGCATGGGATAAAATTGGTCCATGTCTCTCAGACTTGTCTAATTCCGACATCCCTTTCTCTGTCCTTGCTCCTTTTCAAATTTTCATGCTATCTACACTCTAGGTCACTTTTGACCTAAATCTGATGCCTCCCCTGCTCCTTGGCTCTTCTCTTATTATCTCAGTGGGTATGCCCATCTTTAATTTTCTTGAGAGTTTTATGAATGTCTGACCTGACATATAGGTTCAACTGCCTAAAGGTTTGGGAGATATAAATGGGAGATATAGATGCAGTTTCCTTCCCCATCACTCCTTCTCCACTCTACTCTAACTAGTCACATGCTTCACTATTCTAGACCAGGGTTCTTAGCTTGTGTGTGTGTGCGTGTGTGTGTGTGTGTGTGTGGGGGTGTAGTACCCCTTTGGCAACCTAGTGAAATATATGGAGCCTTTCTCAGAATGTTTTTAATGCATAAAATGAAAAAAAAATTACAAAGGGAACCAATGACACTGAAATTCAGTTATGAAAATATTAAAAATATGGATCCCAGGTTAAAAACTCCTACATCTGGACCTCACCTTAACCATGAACTTTCAGATACTTCCAGGGCTTAGTCCTGCTCTATCAAAGGATTTTGTCCTTCACTTCCAGACTTGCCTTGTCTTTTTTTCCATTCCGGGATTCTTGACCTGATTATGTCCTCTGCTTTAATCCATCCCTTAACACTAATACCTGATCATATATCTTGCCTAATTTCCTATTGTTTGGAGTTAATATTTATATAAAAATTAATTTAGTTCTAGTTACTTTCCCTCTCTGGGCCAATTTCCTCACTCACAGAATAAAAATAATACAATAATAACAATAACATAGCTATTATTCATACAGTCTCATTTCTGCAAAGCAATTTAATATGTTTTCTTACTTAATCCTCACAACAATTCTGTGATAGGGGTACTATTATTATCACTGTCTTACAGATGAGAAAATTGAGGTTGAGACATTAAGTGACTTACTTAGAGTTATGTAACTAGTAAGTGTCTGAAACAGGACTCATTCTCAGATCTTCCCCAATACAAGCCTAGATCCCTACCCTTGATGCCACCCAGTTCCCTGGGAAGGGTTAGACAGATGAGCACCAAGGCTCCTTCCAGTTCCAAATCCTAGGATTATATGAAATCCTATAATAAAGATACAGTCTAGCAGTGATTAGAGAGATGCTCTTCCAAACTTTGCTATCAAGCCATTTTGTTAACAAGTCATTGTAAATTCTGTTACCTGGAGACCCAACCTGGCAGATAGATTGCCAGCAGTTTTAGAACTTTAGATTTTTAAAGAGAAACTTTTTAAAAAATCTTAGACCTTACATTAAAGACCATGGAATTGAGATCTGGAAGAATTTAGGTCTAAATCACTTAAAAAGCTGCCCTTTCATCTCTGCTTCACCTTTGTAAAGTTATTCAACATCTTTACCATGACTGTCAGTTGCTCCAACCTTCCCAGTTCACTTTTCTCTTTTCACATTTTTGACCCCATAGTTAACAAGTTCAAATAAATACAAACTCTCCTCTGTCCTTGAACTCCTTGCCCTCTGCCCTATCACTCTCCTGCCTTGCCAAACCCCAAAGTGGGGTTACCCTCCCTTACCATCCATATTTTCCATTATGATGCAATGCTACTAAATATAATTAGAGCTGCCAACTGTTTCCACTACAAACTTATACTATCTAATCATATCTGAGTCTTCATTGTTACTGCATGACAAATATTTGCTTCTTCCAAGACTGCCCTCTCCACAGCATCTATTCCAAACCTTGTCTTTTCAAACTTCCAACATTCCCTCTTCCCTTCATCCACTCACAGAAGCCATCACTTCCTGCTTTCCTGAGAAAATAGAGGCTGAAGTCTGTTGCGAAAGGCTCTCTTCTCTGCTATTTAATGCCTTATCACAGTCTTCATCTTCTCCCTCTGCCTATATTCAGTTAGCAGTCAAGTCTTGTCAATTCTTTCTCCCAACCTATCCCATGTCCTTTCTTTCTTACACTCACACAGCAATCACCCAACTTTATATCCTCCTTGATGTAAGCCCATCTGGACTATTGTAAAGGTCCTAAATGTTCTCTTTGCAGAGTAGTCTCTCCCCTCTCAATCCATCTATCCTCCACACATCTGCCAAGAAACTCTTTCTCAAG
This sequence comes from Petaurus breviceps papuanus, assembly GCF_028583685.1. NCBI lineage: Eukaryota > Metazoa > Chordata > Mammalia > Diprotodontia > Petauridae > Petaurus > Petaurus breviceps. The sequence continues at coordinate 12,890,525 of NW_027187341.1, read as the reverse complement.
CTCAGATCAGAACATGGTACATCCCTGCTTAAGGATGCTCAGTGGTCCCCTATTATTTCTGGAGTCTTAGTTTGGCATTAAAGTGCTTCCCAGGCTACCTCTATCCTTCCATGTCTCTTTCCCCACACACTCCTTGTTCCAGCCATAGAGAGAATCAACTATTCCATAGACCTTCCTCACCTTTACCTCTTAGAATAATAACAAAAATAAAATGATGATGATAACAACAATAAGTGTATTTATACAGCACTATATTCCACAAACCTTCCTCATCTCTGCCTCTAATAATAATAGTGGCATTTATAAACCCTTTACAAACATTCTCTCATTGTATCTTCACAACAACAACCCTGGGAGGCAGTGCTCTTATAATCCTCCTTTGTAATAGTAATGTATTTTTGCAGAGGAAGTTGGTCCAAATAGTTAGAGCCGAGGGAGAGAGAGGAAGCAGGCAGTAAGCTGAGTGAGAGGGTGCTCTATTGTGGTAAGGCCCTAGCAGGGGACAGGCTTGGGGATGGTGATATCCCTTGCAGTATTATTGTGTATAGATTTCTTTGTTGCTCTGATGGATTTGGCTTGCTGGTGTTGGGATTCAGTTTTCTGGTGTTTGAATAAATGTTTTGGTTCTGTTTTCCACATGGAGAGGCTGTTATATTTTGCCATTCAGAATTATACCAGCATATTCATAGCTGCCAAAGGTGCTGTGAATATCACAAAGGCACTACACCCTTTTGACTCCAAGTCTAGTACTCTATCCACTGTACCACCTAGTTCCTATTAAGAATCCATAGCTTTCATGCAGATGGACGCATACTGTTTGCTTTCTTTTTGTTTGGTTTTGTTTCTTTTTCATTCTTCCTCCCATATGTTCTAATTCTTCTATGCAACATGACTAATGTGAAAATATGTTTAATGAGAATGTATATGTAGAGCCTATATTAGATTGAATACCATCTTGAGGAGGGGGGAGGGGAAGAAAGGGGGAAACTTTAAAACTTATAGAAGTGAATGTTGAAAACCAAAAATAAAAAATAAATAAAAATTTTAAAAAGGAGTCCATAACTTTCTTCAGGGCTCTGCTTAGGTACCTCATGTGACAAGTATTTCCAAATTATCCTATTTCTCATTGCTCTTTCCCTCTATAAATTATACCTATTCTATTTACTTAGCCATGTAAATGGTGTATCACCCAAGAGAATGTAGGGTCCTTGGTGAATTGAGCTGCATTGAGATCATCTAGTCTACAGTTTCTTAACCAGGGGTCCACGAACATAGAGATAGAGATAAATGTACATGGATAGATAGAGATATAGATGTAGTTATAGATATAGAGAGATAGAAGTAAATATAGATATATTTTATATAAAATATATATTGGTAGCTATTTGAATTTAATCTGTTTCCTATATAATCATTTGAATTTTATTTTATGTGTTTAAAAACATTATACTGCAAAAGGCTCCATTGGTTTCATCAGATTATCAAAGAGGTACATGAAATAGAAAAGGTTAAGATCTGATCTAGCCCAACATGCTCCTTTAGCAAATGGGGAAACTGAAACCCAGACACTTACATTAAAATTCATTTAATCATAAAAAACAGATTTTTTTTCTTCCCCTTTTTATATTAGGGCTTTGCGTTCTGCAAAACTGTGAATTCACTCTGGCTCCTGAACTAAATAGTGCCTCCTAGCTCTTACCTAGACCCCTAAGAACTGGTTAGCTTCGCTCCCCAACACCTAACTGACAACCCTCTTCAGTGGGAACCATTCCACTTGCTGAAATTCCTCATTCTAGTGTGAATATGAGCCAGAGGAGGGAGCAAGTGGGCAAGTGGAGCCACAGAAGAGCTTCCAAAGGGGACAGGGCCCAAAATACCTGAGGTCTCCTCGGTCTTCATACCTCAGCCCAACTGGAGAGTAACTGCTCTCAGCTCCTTCTACAGCCTCAGTACCCTGCTTTCTTCTGTGCTGTCCTGAAAAATCCATCCAGGACCTTCATCCTTTGAATATCCATGGAACTGTGCTTTTAAATAGCCATTAAAGCATCATCATCCCTTGTGTGTCAAAGTACAGGACTTTGCAGACATAGAGTATCTATGTATGTCAGTTGTACTTATGTTGAAAATCTCTGTGCCCAAGGCTGAAACACTGAATAGGTATAAATTACCCATTTGTTCTGGGATTCAGTGATGTCTGAAAATTTGACTCCAGAATCCCCTTTAAGAGGATAAATAAATAAATAATGATTTAATAAGTAAAAGATTTGCTGGCATTGCAGTTATTACATTTAACAGCCTGGCCATATTCATTTGCTGAAAAACAGGAATGAAGACTTTGAAAGAGTCTCTAATGCAATGGCAGTTTGATTTGTGACTTATCTCAGAGTACAATATCTCAGCTCCGTCTTAATTTAGTTCATTAACGTGCCAGCAAAGGGCAGTGGATGCAATTAAGCCCCACAGAAATATAAACAAACAGTGCCCTCTTCTGGACGCTGTTCACATTCCGTGCATACCCAACCAACATAAATATCGATGAGGGTCCAGGGACGCAGCACACACTGCCATCCATCACAGATGGCAGCTAGATACTGTGTTTATCATTAGTAAATCACCAGGGAAGGCAAGCTTTCCATAACTCACGGGAAACTTAAAGCACTGAGGTTAAAAATAGCTAGGAACGTGCACCTGCTGAATTTGTCTCAAATACTGCATTCGGATTTCCTTGTTAATGTCTCGATGGAAAGGCCACTCTGACCATTTGTTTGCCTGATTTTTCAGAGTAACTCAGTATATTCTTTCCAATGGAGGCTCGTTTCCAAATCCAGGCAGGCATGTATCTGGCTCAGGAGTCAGGTATGTATGGCCTGAATAAAGATAGAATAGTTAGAGCTGTAAGCCTCTAAATTTCCAACAGGATATTCCAAACTGTAGTAGGAAAAACAGGAGATAGAAATGTATTCATCCCAAATGAAAAGGGAGGAAAAAGCTAACCTTACAGCCCATGGATTGATTTATTGGTATTATAGCAAAGGGGTTCATTCATTCATTCATTCATTCATTCTTTAAATGCTTTTTTACTCTGTGAGGCCAGAGAGACTCCTAAGGCTCAAGCTTGGACATTTGCACAAAAATCTCCTCATTGGGGGAGAGAATGTTTATTTCAATACTTAATGCCTGTGAGCTGTGGAGTACTCATTCTCTCCACCAATAAGGAGAGTCTTATGCAAACAACTAGACAACTCCAAAACAACCCCTAATCTTAAGGAGTTTATATTCTACTGGGAAGGACATAGACAACATACAAACAAGTAAATAAATGCAAAATATATGCAAACGAATTTCTGGCCAGAAGAACTGGGCAGGCCACAAGTAGGAAGTGATACCTGAGCTATGCTTTGAACCAAAGGCCTCCAAGAGACAGAAATGAGGAAGGAGTACATCCCAGGCCTGGAGAAAGCCTGCATGAATCTCAGAAATGGGTAGTTCAATTGCCATTCTCATGGGCATTTAAAGAGCACCTGTCTGCATATGTCCCATGTAGAGCAAATTTAAAAGATGTTTTTCCTCCCCTCTCCTTTCCTTCCATCTGTGATTCTTGAGAAAAGAAGAGTACTTTGATAGCCAAAGAGAGGAACTGGGAGTAGGAGTCAGTGCATTGTGGATAAAGGAAATATAAAATCTGGAATAAAGGAAGGAAATGAAAAGTATAATTAGAAAGATAGTTTGCCAGAATGAAGAATCAAAGACTTTAAAATGCCTGTGGCAGTGGGAGGCTGGGAGGGAGGCATAATGGGAATGACAGGTCTTTATACTGGGGTGAACTCTTTCACTTCTTGGTCTGGGGGAAAGTCAGTAAAAGTTTGAGATGGGATTTGAAAAAGGGTATGATTGGCACCATCATTTGTCTTTAGTCACCTGAAGGACACTACTCAAGAACAATAACATGGATTTATTGTGCCCAAAGTACATTATAGACATTTTCTTTCAGAGCCTTTTAACTTCTCTGGAAGGTAGGCAGCATCCACTTTCTCCCTCCTTCATATCCCTCCACTGAATTCTGTTCATATCAAATTTCAAGATGACAAGCAGGACACACACACACACACTTACACACATACAGGCTCACATGCATGTGCACACGGGCACACACAGAAAGAAAATAGCTTGTCTTAAGGTCATTCAGGATAAATAAAACATTAACTTCATTCAACTCCATTCTCTTCTCCGTTTTCAGAAACAAGTTCACCACAAGCTCAGAATGGAAAAGAATTTGTTCTTTATAAAGCTATGTCTAGACATTTTTGTGTTGGGGAAAAGTCAAGAAAGGCATATAGTGGCAGCAGAGCAAAAGACATAATAATTGCATATGGACTTAAGAGAAAGGTGGTCTATCTTTCAGATGAGTGTCTGGCCTTTATCTTCCTTGTGAATGGGGAAAGGCAAAGTTGGTACTATAGCAGTGGGCTCCTAGGGATGGCAGCCTAGGAATCCCAGGAACATCAGATCATAGATGTGGAGTTGGAAGGAATCTCAAAAGTAATCTAATCTAATCTCCTCTTTTTCCAGATGAGAAAACAGGTGTAAGGGATGCCTTGCCCAAGGTCAGAAATATAGTAAATATCAGAGAAGAGAATTTGAACCTAGGCTATCTGCCTCTAGGGACTATGTGCCTTCCACTTGTACCATATCTCCATGTGAGTTGCCAGAGAACTGCAGTGTGAGGGTGTAATGGAAATGCAGATTTAAAGATCTTCCCTGCCCCTAGGCTAAAGTGCACCAGAAGCCTGGGGAGGGAGGCTTGTTTTTCAGTAGATACTTTTTGATTGGCCAGTGGGTCAAAAAGGTTGTTACATTCTCTGAGCCAGGAGAAGGCTATATAAGCACTGATGTGTAGCTTTGTTTTGGGACTCACTTTGAGAAGTGTTCTGTGATTTGATCTGAATTCTGGGAAGCCGTTGTTCAGAGTCCCCCAGCTTTGAAAAACCCAGGATGTGGAAACCCAGATGTTGACTGGGTATGGATGTAATGGTTGGACAGTTTGGAAATCTGTCTACATGATGTTTCTGTCTTGATAATTATGTCTGTATATTTTGAAGTTTGGGGTGCTGACCTTTTTCCCCTGAACAAGGTAAACGATATATGTCTGACTGATTAAAGTAAGCTTGTTAACCCATTTTGAGTTGCTTTCCTTTAACAAAGCAGATCCAAGAACCTGTGGTAGCTGCAAACCCTGAGGACGCTTGGGGTGCTTGCTGCTACAGAGGGACAGAGGTCACTAGTTGGGGGAGCTCACCCTCCCATGTAAGAAGTGTGTTTCTCATAAGTAAGAATGCCACACTGGTCGTCAGCATTTAGCTGGTCCTAGCTTTGGCTAAGGCTCTTCACACTCTCTCACAGAGTCCCCCATCTCTCTCCTAACATAGCTACCAATCTTACCATTTTCCTTTATCTCATCAGTGACTCACTTAGTTCTAAATTCTATCTGGAAACAGTCTCATGTCTCACTAAAATTGCTTACTCTTAGCCTGAAATACCAGTAATTAATAGAACAAGACCCTAGAGGGACATCTCTAGCACTCTTCTCCAATAACATTCCTTCATAGCAAACTGAAAGGATGTATCATTTCTGGAGATTGCATAATATTTTCATACACATCCAGTGTATGAAACAGTACTCAGTGACTTGGTCAAGATGTATCATTAGTATGCTAATGAGTGTTAATTATGGTAGATTCTGATGTGATAGTGTCATATCCATTTATTTCAGAGAGAACCTTTCTACTGGAAAGATTTAAGATTCCTAATCTTATGAAAAATATTTACATTGAAGACAGATTGGTAAGCAGATTTCATCATCGATTCAAGGCCCTTTCAGTCCTTCCTAGTGTCCAGTCAGCATAGTCAAAAATATTTTGTTAGCTAACTATTTTGGCAAGCTATTGATTCCTACCTTCTAGATGTTTTCAATGAAATTTTCAATGACTCAGATAGATAACGTGGAAATAAAGACAAATAAATAAACATTAAACAGATACATAAATTAAGTTTTTACTCTTGTAGGAATAAAAATAAATTAAATTTACATGGAACATTTACTCAAAGAACTTACTCCTCTATCTGAGGACTATTTCCTGAAGGGAAACACCACAGAAAACTAAGAATGTTTACAATGTATGCTCCCCTCTTTCTGTGTAAATTTAATTTGGGAAAGAAAAGATTTCCTCAACACACTAAGTTATGCCCCTGAGGCAGTTATTTACTGTTTACATTCCCAAATCTAGCTGGACTAGACTTCTAATTTAGGAGAGAAAATTTCCAGGTAGAGATTCAAATAAGAGTGTTTACAGTTATAAAACTATCTTATGTCCAGGATGTGTGTATGTGTGTGTTATACGTGATGATTTCAACATACAATAAAGTTTATCTTTTCCCTTGTCCTGTTGAAAGGACACACCTAACTGGACTTGCTTTCTTCAAGTGACTGACTGTCTCTACCAGCAGATAAAGGGTTGTAGATTATTACAGCTAAATGGGAGAATATGTAGCAGACAAATAAAGATAAGAGTTAGGGAGAGAAGAGGAAAGACAGTTCACGACTCTGCCTGCACTTCAGACCAGGCATTCTGATTAAAGCGTAGAGGTATATAAAATGGGGATTAGGATTCCGTGTTAAATGTCAGAACCTTTTCAAATGCTTCCCCTGTGGTCATGAAATTGCATTATATCCCATAGGAGAATGCATGTCATTAATGCTGAGCCAGAAAAGGAAATGCTACAAGTTAGTCTCCTAATCAATGACCCCTTTAAATATCTAAATTGTCCAATAACTTTCTTTTTTAATTAAATTAAAATTTCCAACTAACAAGTCAATTTTCTCTTTCTCCCATACCACTCCCCATTAGAAAAACAGAAAGAAAAAGTGAAAACCTCTTTAAAAATATGTACATATTCAAGCAAAACAAATTCCATCATTGGCTTAAAAAAATATGCCTCATTTAGCAAATCATCCATCACTCTCTGCTGCGGGGTGGGTAGCATGCTTCATCATCAGTCCTCTGGAATTAAGATTAATCATTACTTTGATCAGAGTTCTTATGTCTTTTCAAGACATTTCTCTTTACAATGTTATTGTTATAGTATAATTTCTTCTCTTGCTCCTCACTTCACTCTGTATCGGTTCATGTAAGTCTTCCCAGGTTTCTCTGAAGTTTTCCCCGTCATCATTTCTTACAGCACAGTAGTATTCTATCACCATTCCCTCATTGATGGGCACCCCCTTCAGTTTCCAGTTTTGGCACAAAAGAAAACAAATATTTTTGTAATTTCTGCAGCATACATACACATTAATGTAACCACACATAGAGAAGACACTCAGTTTTAATAATTCAGTCATCTTACTAGCTGGGAATTTAAATATTTTGAGTTCTAGAATATGTTCATTGACTCCTGGCATCCATTTCTACCTTCTTTTTCCTTTTTAAATTTTTAGTTCATAATTTGTTTACTTGAAACAAGAGTTGATAGTCCATTTGAAAAAAAAATTGTGTCTGGCCAGATTACTCAAGGAATTCTAAATAGCACGGTCATGTAGGGGGACCCATATAAAGAGTGACATTGGCATGGAGAGACCTTTGAACAAACTTTATTGCTACTCACAAAAGGAGGGCAACAGCTAATGGGGGGGGACAATCTCAGTGAGTAGCCTTCAGGGCCATAGTGGGCAGCATGCAATAGGGGTGGGGGTAGAGATATGAGGAGAAATAATCCATACTCCAGTCAAAAGCATTAAACACCTTGAGGGCTCAAACTTATATCGAATTTTAGACAAAGAGCCAGCATGGTACCCATGTGAGATAATGCTGTTTTCTATAGAATCAGTGAAAGGAGAGAACTTTCTAATTTGCCTAAGAAGGAATGAAGAATAATGATTCAGAGAATTTCACCTGAATGGTGCCATTCCAACAAGAGTCTGAAAAGAGGTTAATAGTCCCTTGGTTTATTATTCTGACTTACATGGATCCTGGGAGGTTTTAGCCATAACAGCTAAGCCAGTTTACAGTGGTCAGCAAGCTGGCTTTCCTGTGGAAAGTATTCAAAATACTTAGGAAACATCCCTGTGTCACCCAGCAAGACTAGACTAGAGAAAATAACAGAGCAGCACTGTATGCCTTAATAATGACATGATATTTACATAGCACATGAAAGTTTACAAAGCATTGAATACTGACTGATTTCATTAGTGCCTCACAATTCTGTGAGGTAGATGTACAGATATTACATTTTACAGTTGAGAAAACTGAGGTTAACTTAAAAAGGATTTGCCCAACAGATTAAAGGATCTGATCCCATATCTTCCTGTCACAAAATCTACCCTCTAATACTTTAATAGTTTAAGGAAATTGGAGTTTCTCCCTCTGTCTTTTGGACACTGCTGTGGTTTCTTCCTAATGATTCTCTTCTTGGTCCTTTAGACATTTTTGTTGGAGAAATTCTTCCAAGAACTCAGTCTGGAGGAGGCAGCTTACCCAATCTACCCAAAATAATACAGTTTCTCTCTCTCTTCTAGTGAGTGTCTTTTTTTCTCTTTTTTTCCTCCTTTACTCCTAATGAACATACATACCCCTCTATCCCCAAATCCTGCTTCCCTCTGATTTCAGGAATATCTCTTAAAAAAGATTGGGGAGAGAATATTATCATTGCTGTTTTTTTCTTTCCATATTCCCATAACATTATGTACTCACTGCCTGCTTGTTACTGCTCCCCCAGCATAATTTCATTAACTCTATAGTATGCTTTATGATACCACTGTACATTCATTAAACTGCTGTCTGACCACTACCTCCCTGCTTGCCTTCCTGCCTGTACACAGAACTTTCCAGAGCTCAGGTCAGGTCCACAATTGCCATGAATCAATAATCTGATTCCTTGATGACTTTCCCATTTTTTGCTAAATCCTGGTGCATTGGTGTTTTGTCCACTCCTCCACCATCAACACCCCCTCCCCGGCCCCCCTTGTTGAGACTAACAAGAATCCATGCAAATGAGCAGGGGCCTTGCTCCTCTGTGATTTATTACTCTGACTTTCCCCATCCCTTCACTTCATTTGAATATTTGCAGTAACATGCAAGTTGGACCCATCGCTCTCTGATCACAAATAGAGGATTCTTTACTGTACTAACCAAGACATTTTTTACTGCTTTGAAGGCAGCAGTGGGATTGATTCAACCAGGTACAGAGTGCTTGCCAACCAGCTGCTGAGCTTGGCATTGTTGGGTGAGAAAATCCATCAGAATTAAAGAGCAAACTCCAAAATAAATTGTTATCATTTTCATCCGCAGCCTACACCCTGCACAGGATGCAGATTTGTTTGCCTAAACATTTCTGTGAACCTCTTCTTAACAACAAGAAGTTATGAAAGCCCATGCCTGGGGTTATTTCCAAAATATAACAACTAGGGCCTGACAGTGTGATGTTGAGAGATGCTTTCAATTTCATCTGTTTTGTGTTAACTACAGCCTGGATCATTACAATCAGTCAGAACTCTTCTAACCATCTCTGATCCCTAGAACTGAGGCAAGGAGATTTGGGATCAAAGAATCTAGCCATGGAAAATGGGGCTTCATTCATCCTGTGGAAGGGTTCCCTGCTGTGTATTGATGGGGGCCTCCCATGCTCTGCTTTTACATGGTGAGGCAGCTTGTACCTACCAGTGCTCTTTGAAAAGATTCCTAGCTGCATGAATCCTTTGCTAGAGAATGTATGTAGCATAGGACCTAGACTCCTTTCATTCTTGTGCTTTAGGTCTTTGCAAGGGTATTGGAATTACAGATGATCCAAAGGACAGTTGGAAGGTGTCTACTGGGTCAAAGCAGACAATAGCATACTAATGATCATTTACTCAAGAGAAACAGATTTAAAAACTTAAAGGACATGTATAACCAAAAGGGGAACCTAACCAGACATGCAGTGGGAATGACAAGTCAATTTTTTTTTTAAGCAATCAGGGTTAAGTAACTTACTCAAGGTTACACGGCCAGGTGTTTCTGGGTGGGTGCTAAGTGTCTGAGCCCGGGATTCGATCTCCAGGTCATCCTGACCCTGGAGCCGGTGCTCTTACTTGCTGTGCTACCTGGCTGCCCCGACAAGTCAAATTTAAATAGATGGAATAATGTACTGATATCTACAACACATTAGAGACAGAGAAAGGTTTTCAGAACATTGGGTAGATCCATCATGGCAAAGCTAAAGAAAATAAAGAGGAGAAAGTTTTATTTGTTTTTCTTAGGGATAGGGGCAGTGCATGGCTTTAATCTGTGCCATGTGGAGGGTATACAAGTGATGAGATTACCCGTCCATCAAAGTAGTAGAGGCATTCAAAGCTTTCCTTTAAGCAAGGCATTATTATATTGGTTTTACAGATGAAGAAATTTGAGAAGTATGTACATTGCCCCAGGGCAACAAAGCAATTGCTCCTTTGAATTCTAATAGAATTCTATGTCAAATCTGGAATTAGAAACCAGAGTCTTCTTTTTTTTTTTATTTTAAAATTAAAATATTTTTCAATTATAAAGCATTTTTTTCTCCTTCCACCTTTCCCCCTCCCTCTGGTGAAAGAAAGGAAGGAAGGGAGGAAGGAAGGAAGAGAAAGGAAAGAAAAAGAAAGAAGGAAGGTGAGAAGGAAGGAAAGAAGGGAGGGAAAATGAAGGAAGGAATGAAAGGAGGGAAGAAGGAAAGAAGGAAGGAGGAAGGGAAGAAGAGAAGGAAGGAAAGAAGGAAAGAAAAAAGAAAAGAAGGAAGGGAAGAAGGCCTAGTCTCTCCTCTAAAGTTTGATTCCACAATAGTAATTGTCTATTTGACATTTAAAATGTGATATTCCCAGAGACATTTCAAACTCAACACATCAAAAACTGAACTTGTTTTCTTTTTTCCCCAAATCCTCTTTTCTTCCAAACTTCCATATTTCTGTGGGAGGAACACTCATCATTCCAGTCTCCCAGTGTCATAATCTCAGCATTATCCTGTTCTCTTACCATTCCCTCACCTCATAGACCCAATCTCGCCATTTCTACCTTCACAACATCCCTTGTGGCTGACCCCTTCTCTCCACCCATACAGCTACCACCTTCGTTGGGGCCCTCATCGCCCCTCACTTGGTTATTACAGTAGCCTTCTAATTGGTCCCAGTGCATCAGATCTTTTCTCACTGCAGTCCATTCTACATACTGCCACTGAAGTAATTTTCCTTAAACACTGATTTGACCATTTGACTCCTTTACTCAATCAACTTCAGTGACTTCCTTTTGCCCCTAGGACAAAATGTGAATCCTTCTTTTTAGTGTTTAAAGCCTTACAGGCAGGAAAATGGCATTGTGGATAGGGCACTGGGCCTAGAACCAGGAAAACATGAATTTAAATCTGGCCTCAGATACTTAATAGCTGTGTAAGTCTAGGCAAGTCACTTAAATCTGTCTGCCTCAGTTTCCTCAACTATAAAGTGAGTATTATAATAATAGTAACTACCTTACAGGATTTTTTGGAAGGATCAAATGAGGTATCTGTGAAGCAAGATGTAGGCACTGATGGACTCAGTCAATGGTGTGCCCATCCAACTGCATGCCATGATCTTAACCACAGGCATTTTTTGTCCACCTGGGTTTATTTAGCTGTATTAATAGGCCAAGCTCATTGGAGTGGCCATGGATCTCATAGATTGTAATGCTCCAGGGATCTATGCAAAGAAAACAGCTTAAGCACCTCACCATCTAGGGAGAATCTTTCTTCTAATCAGAATTTAATTAGGACACCCTCTTTAACCATTTCCCTGTTTTAGGCCTCTCTGTACCTCATCTTCATTCAATATGAGACATGGTAGTATAAAGAATAGTAAACAGAGTGGTAGATTGGGAGTAATTAGAGGCCGCGGTTCCAGTCCCCTCCTACAATGCTTCAGAGCAGTGAGACAGTAATCACCTCACCTAACCGCTTCGATGTTAGTTTCCACATCTGTAAAACAGAAGAAAACCCCACATTCTGTAAAATAGATTTTATTTTATATATAAATATATATAAAACATATACAGAACATAAAAAATATGGGGAATCATTTTACCTGTAGTACCTACCTGAAGGGACATCATGAAGATCAGGGGAGCAACATGCATAAAGCACTTTGCAAACCTTAAATTGCTATACAAATGATGGTTATTATTTCTTTTACCAGTTGGGACATCACCATTAACACCAATTAGTATGATACATACAATGGGAAATTTGCATTTTGCTGAGAAAATTAGAGAAAATGAAGAGGGTTTCTGACTGCCAGTGTAATATATGGTATAATATATAGTTTAATAGCGAGCCTAGTGATATCAGTCTATGATGGCACCTTAAGGTTTGCAAAATGCTTCACAACTTGTGAAAATCAAATGAGACAATGAATGTAAGCAATTTGCAAACCTAGGGGGCTGTACAAATGCCAATCATTATTGTTATTAATAATAATCATTATTAGCCTATAGTCTGGTTTATATTCTGGTGATGACGCCATTCCCTAAGCCTTCTACAGTGCTCCTGCTGAGCTCAGCAAATGTTTGTAGAGCAAAACAGGGGTATGCTGGTAAATGTTTAACAACTAGACTGGGGGGAGGGTTAGGAGAAATGTATGTACACACACTTTTAAGTTTAATCTGCATGATTTACACTCTCTTAAGTCTATACAAGCAATAAAACAATAAATCAAACACTGATACATAGTGATTGCTGATTTTTGAGGTATAAATGCTTCCACTGAAAATTTAACATTCAGCTCAAAGGTGACCAGACAGTGCACACTCTCTTTACACATAGAAATGCATTTGATCAATGACTTGCTACCTATGTTTTGCTGCTCTTCCAGACCATGGTCTGTATAATGCCTAGTACGCAGAAAGTATTTAAGAGATGCCTAGTGAATTAAGTTGTTGTATAGACTAGAGAGTGATAAAGCAGAGTACAAAGTGTGCTCATCTTGGGTTTGGATCTTGATAAACTCTTTAATTTTATTCAACTTGGAGACAGCTAAATGGTACAGTGGATAGAACATTGGACCTGGTATCAAGAAGACCTGAGTTCGAATCCAGCCTCAGTTACCTCATTGTAATGTAATGCCAAGCAAAGGCAACTTCCCAAGGTTCAAAATACCAGCATAGGTGCTCTCCATTTTATTCAGTGACAAATTAAGAACAGAGAAGATCAAAACGTGACATCATTCAAAATACAGCATTTACTAAGTGTGATTAAATAATCTCCAATACTACCCCACCCCAGGACCTTTCATTCATTCAATCAATTACAAGTCCCTGTTCTAAATACTACTCCACCCCTAGGCTGTACCTTCATTTAGTCCATCACAAAGCCCCTCTTCTCAAATGGAGATTAGTTTCCAATCATAAGTAAAGTACATTCATTTGTTCAATCATAGAACACAAAAGTTCCCCACCCCTGGATCACAATTGAATCTACCCCAGAGTTACAACAAGTTTAAGCACAGCACTTAATACCCAAATGGAGGTCTTTTCTTCATCTTGACAGAGGCAAGTTCTCAGCAATCTTTGTTCCTGAGGAGACAAAACTTAGCAAGGCCACAAGATACATTGCCAGTCTCTTCATTAATTCATCCTCAGTCTGCAGAACAGTCCTAGGACCCCTGAAAACATTAGCAAAACCCTCTCCCAGGATTTCTGTAAACATACAACAAGAAAATCCTTCTTCAGGGCTTCTGAACCAACAGCAAGGTTCTAAGACTTCTGCAACAACAGCACTGTCCTTCACCAGTGGACAAATATGGCAAAACAACATCAAAACAGACAAAGTACCAGCAAAACAGCCATGTCTCCTCAGTCCTTGGCAGCTCCAGGGGCAGGTCTCAAAAGTCCAGGGCAATTCAAAGTGGCCCTCAGTGGGGGCTGTTATTATCATATCTTTCCAACCTCTTCCTTCCTTTTTCAGTCTTACTGCATATTCCTCTCCTCACATTCTGCAGCCCAATCAAACTGACCTTGATTTTCCTCACTTTATTCTCCATCTCCCATCTCTGTGAGTTTGCCCTGGCTGTCCTCTTTGTCTAGAATGTACTCAAAGCCACCTTCTGCATGATGCCTTTCCCAGTCCTCCTGGCTGCCAGTGCCTCCCCCAAAGTTACTGCACATCTGTTGAGTAAGTGCTTTATACTGAAGCAAGATCTGTGGTGCACTTAGAGCTTGACCAGGCATTGAAGACACCAAGGTCACACACTGTATCCTGGGCCATTGCCAATTGTCTTGGCTTTTGTCCTGCCACTGGACTTTGAAAACACAGGAAGAGAGAGTAAGGTTGACAACTTTGTGAAACTCTGCCTCACTAAAATTTAATTCATGCACAAGTCAAGACATCATCTGTGATGTCATTGGTCTTCTTAGAAAAACAAAGGACAAACAACAAATGCCACATTAATGTTCATTGATTGAGTTTTGGTCAGTGTATATCTGAACCATACACTTAGGCTTGGTCTTAAAAAGGAAAATAGATTCATCAAAAAAAAAATTAAGGTAACTAGAGTTGAGATAGAAAAAATCAAATGTGGTCTAACATATGTAGAATTTGGTTACCTGTAGGGAAACCTGTGAGACTCCACAGTCCCTAAGGGGAAGCCATGTGGTCCCAGGAGAAAAGGAATCACATAGATCCTTGAGGTGGCAGCAGGGTCATTTCTGGAGAAAAGAGGATTTCTTGGAACAAAACTTCTGAACATAAGAGGAATTCCTGAATGATAAGAAACTCCTGGAATAACCAAAGGAAGTCTTGGAACAATTGAGAGCCAGAGCTAAGGAATAGCAAGAGATATTGCCTTGATATGGAACTACAACCTTAGTCCTTGACACCCCTACTATTACTATTAGCCACACAAGTCCAGGTGAAGGGTTCAACTCTCTAGTAACACCAAGTGCTTTCAACTTTAATTGAAGAGAGCAGGGAGGTAGGAAAGAAACTCAACCCTAAGGTCATAGTATAAGTCTAGAGGATACTATAGGTCCCTAAAAAAGGTGGGGCTCATCAGAGAGAGGGGAGTTGTCTTGACTGTTTATAGCCTCCAACACAAGTCTTTTTTGTTTTGTTTTTGTGATCAGGGAAAAATAATCTTATCATATTTTTGATATATTGTTAACCTCAGTGCTTGCATGGAAGCTGAAGGTCCTCATAATATCCTTAGAGACCTAGATATGAGCTATATACTATTGTTTCTAGTATAGATCCTAGGTACAGGCCCAGATCAAAGTAACATACGAAAAGTCTCTGAGACTGGTCCTGAGCTGTGGTCCAGATCAGAAGTGTCAACACTCCCTTGTAGAACCAGAACTAAATTAAAATATAATTGAGAAATATATAATAAAATTAAAAAATACAACAAAACGTAGATAGCACTACATTTTTTAAAAAGTCAGATGTGACCTGCAGAGGTACATATGTACAGATTAGTTGCCTGTTTCTATTCAAGTTTGACACCACCAGTCTAGATCACAAATTATGTATCTACCCATCACATGGTGGAGATAGGCGCTATATGACTATGAACTATTATTCTATAATGCCAGGACATCATTGATTAGAGAAATTTTAAGTATCTCCTCCATGAAGGCTTTCCTAACCATCTTAGCCCACAGGGATCTTTTCTTTCTCAAAGTTCCTATAAGCTTTGCTGTCTGCACCTCATAAATTAGCAGGCGATTAATATTTATATTAAGCAGCACCACAATGTTATTGAATAAATTTAATTGATAATGATAATGAAGTGTCAGTGCTTTTTATTGATGACTCAGAAGTAAATTATGAAGTTTAAATAAATCACTTCTCTTTACATGGGACTTTCAGTTTTTTCACAACACTCTGAGCATATATTTTCTTTTTATGAATTAAGAAACTGTGGCTCACAGAATCTGAGGTGACTTGCACAGCAAGCAAATGTCTGAGCTAGCATGCAAGCCCCAGTTTCCTGGGGAAAGGATTCTTTTCCATTATACTACATTCCCTCTTGGATAGACCTTTTTGTTTTCAGTCATTGCTGAAAATTGGAAAATAATTGGAAATTGATGCTACCCATTCTTGGCCAGTTAAGAGAGCAAAGTCCTGCCTCCCATTGCTTGCTTGATGACATTTCTCACTCTCAGTTCTCCCTGGAAGTACAGATCATATAGATTAACAGGAAGTAAGCCTCCCTTAGCCATTCGGTAGGGATCTATTAGAACACTTCAGTTGTTTTTGCAGTTTGAATATGTTTCCATGGAAATAAGAAAGGGGAGCCAAAAACTGAGAAGTTTGATTTTTCCCTAGCTGCTGGATACTGAGGGAGAGCCAGGTTTTTAATCAGGGTGGAGAATCTCTAAACCTTTAATCTGATGCCTTTTTTTCCCCTCCTCTGCCTCCTAGGTCCTCTTTCTGTTAGTGATTGAGTCAGCATGAGAATTGTCAAATCATGCTTGTTCACCATCAGAAAGAGAGAAAGGAGCCTCTGCCGGTCTTGGAAAGGAGAAGAAAAGAGAAGGCAGAAGTGAAAATCATTAGCTATTCCCCACACCCTTGCTGAGAGCTGATGTGAACACAGCTGTGTGATGAATAACAACAACCATAATAGCAACCAACTCACTTTTTGTTACCTTAAATTTTTTTTAAAAAGTACTTTCCCTGAAACTGCCCTGTGAGGTGGGTGGTGCACATATTGTTATTTCTGTTTTGCAGAAGGCAGAACCGAGCCTCGAGGTCATGCAATTAGTAAGTGCCAGAACTTGGATTTGAAGTTGAGTCTCCCCTCATTCAAATTGAAATCTCTTTCCACATTTTATACTCAAAAAACAAAGAAACAAAAACTTGTATGTGGCTATCATAATGACATAGATTTCCCATTGAATCCAAATAAGCTACATGAGCTAGGTGTCAATGCATGTGGAAACTCTGATGGGTCTGCAATCTCATCACTGAGATTCAATGAATGCTCCCACCAATGATGTAAAATGACCCCCATGCGTATCTATTCATTTGTGCAGATCTTGCCCATGCCATCCCATATATCATCCATGCAGCTTGGAGTCTTCCTCTCAACATTGAATAGATACTAATGGACAGATCACAAGAATCAATGGAACATGTAGACTGTCCATTACTTATCTCTCACTTTTCCTGTGTGACTGGTTCATCTTTTTTCTGGTCATAAATTTCTCTGATGATGCCACTTTGTCTTAATGCCTTTTCAGAGTTGGAAGGGGTCACAACACCCACTTATTTCATCAATCCTCTCATTTGTCACATGAGAAAATGGAAGCCACAAGAGATAGAATGACTTACCTCAAGTCACAAAGGAAGTAAGGGAGAAAGTCAAGATTTGAACCCAGACCAACTAGTTCAAAATCCAATGTTCTTTCCACTGTAGCACCTAATTCCTGATTCTCACACTAAGTCATTTTACAACCTTAAGAAAATCACTTAACCTCTCCAGGACCTCAGTTTCCTTTTCTGCAAAATGAGGGGGCTGGTTCCTTTCAGCTTTAAAATCTACATAAATTTCTGGGATGATAAGGCAGATTAACAGAGATCCCCAAGCAGAAGATATTGTTGGAAGAATCTGTACATCAAGGAAGACCTTTAGTTCAATTCAGTTAGACTATACTAGTCTAATACTCAAGGAGCCTACATTCTACTGGTGGCATAAAATATGTAGCCAATAAGAACACATAAGTGCATGCAGTAACATATACTTGTTGGTAAATCCGTATTTCAGGGACAGACCATTAACAAGTAGGGTAATCAAGGAAAGCTTCTTGTAGTGGTAACCTTGAAGGGAGCTTGGGCTGGACTAAATGATCTCTCTGAGATCCCACTTGGAGATCCTGTGTATTCTTTGAATATTTTCTAGTAAATATGAGACAAAGAAAGTGGCAGTTAATTTTTTTCTTGCTCAGAAACAGCAATTTTCCTTTTCTTCACAAACTCTGTACTGGAGTGACAATTGTACATAAGGGAAAAGAATTGGAGTAGCCCTGTGGAGCCAAATAAATGCACAGGCACACAGCACTTGAGTTATTCAGAGTTTCCTTTTCAGGAGAAGAGCATATAGGAAGTAGACAGTCAGAGAAAGATGTTCATAGCTTTGCTCCATCCTCTATTCCTGATCTTGCATTCTACACACTTTCACAAACTCAGTAGTCCAGCCCTATTGGCCTACTTCCTCTTCCTCATAGATAAGACTCCATCTTCCATCTCTATGCCTTGACACTGGGCTGTTCCCAGTGTTCCTAACCTTTGCCTCTTAGAATTTATGACTTCTTCTAAGACTCAGATCAAGAACCACCCCCTCCAGGAGGCCTTTTTTGTTTTCCCAAATACTAGTACAATACCCTCTAATGCCACTTCCCCACTATCTGATCTCTCTCTGTCTCCGAGTCTCTTTCTCTGTCTCTCTGTCTCTGTCTCTCTTGGTCTCTCTCTCATCCTTGAGGTTAGCAGCTGTTTTTGCTTTCTTTTTGTATCCTAGTCCTTAGCACAGTGCCTGACACATAGTAAAGGCTAAATAAACGATTAATGATTAATTGATTGATAACTTCCTTTTCAGTTTCCTGGTTGTTGAGAAGCACTGCCCAAAGTTCCAAAATAAGTTTTTAAAATGTTTTTAAATGAAAATGGAGAGAACAAATAACAACAAAATCTGAATGCTATGTAATTATAATGGCCAAGCTTGGCCCCAAAAAAGAAAAGAGAAAAACAAAAATGGTACCTCTATCCCTCATTGCAGGGGTGGGTGATTATGGGTGTGGGAGAGTGCATATACTCTTCAGACTTGTTTCATAAAATATTTGGGCTAGTTTTGCTAAACTGTTTTATTTAAATTTTCTCTCTTTATTCTTTGCTACAAGAGATGATTCTCTGGATAGAAAAGTTAAGAGGGATATATTTGGATCTGAAGGTAATATAAAAATTAAAGTTAGGAATTATTTCAATGTTAAAAGGACAAGTTTAGTAGTAGTAGGAAGGCTTCATTCTAAAGATTGACCAGATTTTGCACTATGGTGCATATTTTCTTAAGACAAGTCAGGAAACACAACCTGGATGGAAAGTGTGACCTAGTTAAAAGGCAAACTGCTCCTAATTTTCTCAGCGCCGCGTCTTGAACATTGGCATTGAGAAACACTGATAGCTGTACCAAGTGAGCTCTATTACCCCTTCAGGGAATCAGTCTTGGACTCAGATCTGCTTAATTTCTGCCTCCTGCAAAGGTGCATTTAACATCCCCAAAGTCTGAGTGTACCTCCCATGCTAATGGATCGGCCAAAGCCCTGAAGGATTTTTTTTTAACAATACTTTTTATTTATCAGAAAACAAACACCCTGAGACTCTGAGCTCATCTGCTCTGCTTAGAATAACATAACAACTAGGAAATGCAGATTGGCATTTGTTCCTTTGCACGTTTTGCATGGGCAGAGGCATACTTATCTCCAGGGGAACGTTTCCCTCCCCCTGCGTATCCCCATTGTTGCCACTACATGGCTGTTACAGATGGGTAAATTGAGGTCCCAAGAGGTGAAGACCTTACTTGCCTGGATTATTGAGATAGAGATGGAAGAGAGGAAGAGAGACCAGGACAGGAAAAGAGACAGAGAGACAGACACAGACAGAGAAAAGAGAAATAGAAAGAGAGAAAAGACAGAGACTAAGACAAAAGAGAGAAATTGGGGAAGGGGAGAGGAGGGAAGAAAGGAGAAAGAAACAGAGACAGATCTGGCTAGAGGAAAATCTGGGATTGCCCAAAGGCAAGCTTTGGCAGTATTTTCATAAGTAGGAAATAAGACAGGAAAAGTACATCATGTACAAAGTACATAGACCTGGTCACACGTGTACTGAACATTAACCCAGCAGGGGAGACCAAAGCCTTACAGTATAAAGCACGTTAGGGTCAATAGGCTTTCTTCTGAGGAGGTAGTGTGTTAAGCACCAGAGAAGGACATTCACTTTAGGAGACTCTGTTTCTTCAGCTAGGTACTGGGATTAAAGGAGGTTGACAGGGGACATTTCAGGCTCTGTCCCAAGAAGTCTGGTCACCTACAGTACCTGGTCTGCAAGTGAATGAGGGCTCATATCATGATAACACTAGTTCAGGAAGTACTCCACAGTTCCTTCTCTAGGTGACAAAAATGCTTCCTTGTTTCCTCCCTGCCAAATACCCTGTCGTGACCGTGGAGTCAGTGCTCAAGGATTCGAGTTAATCAAAGGGACAACAGCCCAAACCATGTGCAAATCTTTTTTGTTTGGAATCTGAACTGCATTCTTATTTTTCTTTAAATAATTTTTTTTCTTTTGCTGAGAGGGAATTTTGGAATTTCTGGCATGAAAAGTCCATCGACAGGTGCAGATCAGCAAATGTTTGTAACTTAGATCTTAGAAAGATGACAAGGGTGCGGTGGGGATTGAATGACTAGTACACAGTCTTGTCGAGAGAAAGTGTAAGCAACATTATGTAAACTCAGGTTTTCCTGTACTCAAGACCAGTCCAGCTGTCTATCTATCATGAGCCATATTGTTTCTCAATTATGCTTTACTTAACATTTGAATTTGCTTGACATCTCTGAGCCCATACCTACTAACACAGAGGAGATGGAGCAGAAGCATATGGTATATTTCCTTCTCTTTTCAGAGAAGAGAGAGATTACAAAAGTTGAACACTGAATACATTGTCAGATTGAATAATAATAGTTATTACTATTATACCTACAACAAGTTAGCATTTATGGTCTGCAAAGGGCTTTACAAATATTATCTCATTTTATCTTTGAGACAACCCTGGGAGATCAATGCTATTATTATCCCCATTTTACAGATGAGAAAACTGAGGCAAATAGAGGTTTAAGTGACTTACCCAGGGTCACACAGCTAGGAAATATGCGAGACTGGGATTTAAATGGGTTTGCCTCTCCTACAAAGCCAGCACTCAATACACTGTATGACCTAGCTGATAATGGTGACTGCATCAGTTGTTTTTGCTGAATAGTGTTTCTGTTACGAGAAAAGGTTAAATCTACAAGGGAGCAGGTATATTCAGAAACGACAACGATGTACGAGCAAAGCCATTGTAAAATTTTATTTTACTTTTTAAAAAGCATAATAAATCAATAAAAAGTGGTACAAGAAAACCATTCTGGGCTTTGAAACTGGCCACAGAAAATCCACAAAGTAGCTAGTCCCCATCTAGACACTATAAAGGTTTTGCTAACAGACCACAACGCCTATGTCTCTTAAATTTATCTCTTGTGCTGGTGAACAAGAAGGGCAAAGCTAAAAGTACCAGACCATAAAGAGTTGCTGCCTATGGTCTTTCTACTGTGAATGGTAGGAACATGGAGGGAGATAACTGACCTATGGGGGGGAGGGGGGCTGTAAGAAGAGGAATTCTCTTGCTTGGATGATCTTTATGCTATTGCATTTTCCGTTAACATTTATTTTTTTTCCTTCAGGCCTTAAATGAGAGTTGTAAGAGGCACAGATTTCATCACTGGGTGCAGGTTACAGGCAAATTGACTTTCTGATATATTATTCTTTTCCGGGAGTCAGCTAAAATATGCCAGTTTGGGGGCATGTAGTACGAGATGATTTGAGACCAGACTCTGAGAAGAAAACCAAGCTCCCTTGTGCTTCTGAATGATTTATTACTGCTTGAACCAGATCTAGCTTCCTGGAAAGCTGTACTTACTGCTAGTCCAATTGAGTCTGTCAGGGCCAAAGCTGAAATTATTGATGAAAGGACTGAGGACCATATTTGAGAAGTTTATTCTTTCACAGTATGATTTCTAGACTGGCATACAAGTCACTGGCTCACTACTCAGCCCAACAGTCACATACTGGAACTGTCTCAGGGAGGTTAAACCAAGTACCGCAGCCAACTCCAGTAGACAGGAATCTCATAGTTGACTTCCTAAAGCCCAAGATTTGTCACTAAAAGGCAACATCCTAATCATCTTCATTATTTTATAGCATCTTCTAAGGAACTGACCTGTCTTACCAATATCTTCTCTGACCTCAGAATTACTTTATAGGTAAGAGAATCAAAATAGCCCTGCTTATATCACTTGTCAGATGTCCTCGAGCATGTCAGTGATGGAGTAGAAGCAAAACTAATCATGACAACAATGTACTGATTTAAAAGTGGAAGGAGATAAAAATCAATAGAAATGAATTAAATGGAGGAAAGCACAACCCTGATAATCATAACTCAAAATGTGAATGGATTCAGCAATTCAGGAAAACAAGAGTGACAGAATGGATAAGAAACAAAACCCAACAATTTGTTGTATACAAGAAACACATTTGAAAACTTAAGACATGTATAGAATGGAAATGAAAGGCCAGAAGAAACTTTGCTATACATCGGGTGATTTAAAAAAAAAAGTAGGTGTTACACTCATGCTATTGGACAAAGCAAAAATAAAAGCTCGCAATTTTGAAAAGAGATAAATAGGAAAATACATTATATTTAAAGGATGCATAGGCAATGAACTGATATCAATGCCATATTGTATGCATTTATGTATATGTATGTATATACCAAATAACATGATATCTACACAAATATGGCTAGTAATGCAGCAATTGTATTAGACTTTAATGTTCCTTTCTCAGGAGTGGATAACTTAGCAGAAAGATAAAAAGGAAATGAAGGACTAATATACTTTTGGAGAAGGTAGACCTAAAATGTTTATGGGATCTTATAAATGGTAACATTAGAGAAAATACACATTTCTAAGTACCCTGTGGTACCTTTATAAAAATTAATCATGTGCTAAAAATCAGAGAAATCATAACTAAATATAAAAAATCAGAAATAATAGATGCATCATTTATAGACTATATCACAATAAAAATAGTAATTTAATACAAGAAACACAAGAAAAAGATGCAGACCTAAATGGAGGCTTAATGGCATACTGGAAAATGAGCAAGTCAAAGAAAAAAAGTCATAGAAAAAACAACTATGTAAAAGAGAATATTTATGAGATAACATAATAAAATATCTAGGATAAACTAAAGCAGTCATGAGGGTATGGTAGGGAAGGAAGAGGGGAACTCTGAAAACATATATTAGGAGCAGCTCAGTGATGCAATGGATAGAGTCCTGGAGTCAGGAAGACCTGAAGTCAAATCCAGCCTCTGATGTTAACTCGCTGTGTAACCATTGGGCAACCAATGTCACTTAATTTCTATTTGCCTCAGTTTTCTAATCTGTAAAATGGGGTTAATAATAGTACCACCTCCCAAAGTGGTTGTGATGATCAAATGAAATAATCTTAAAATGCTTAGCGCAGTACCTAGCATATGGTGAACTCTCAATAAATGTTAGTTATCATCTAGCAGCTAGTCAGGCAGTGCAAGACTAAGGCCACATCCCTGTCCTTTATCTGCTTTCTTGGTGTGTTTTGAACTCATTGTTTAGAGGTTTCTTGTCTCCTGAAGAGAAGACTCCCAGATTTCAGATTTCTGAAGAAAGGTATTGTATTTTGTTGTTGTACAGTCATTTCAGTCATATCCGACTCTTTGTTTTGTTTGTTTGTTTTTTTGCCTTTTTGGAGGGCAATTGGGGTTAAGTAACTTGCCCAAGGTTACAGGCTAGTATTTTTGTGTGGATGTTAAGTGTCTGAGGCCAGAACTGAACGTGGGTCCTCCCAACTCCAGGGCCGGTGCTTTACTCACTGCACCATCTAGCCACTCCCATGTCCTACTCTTTGGGACCCCATTTGGGGCTTTCTTGGCAAAGATACTGGAGTGGTTTGCCATTTCCTTCTCCAGCTCATTTAACAGATAAGGAAACTGAGGCAAACAGGATTAAGTGATTTGCTCAGTGTCAAAGGCCAGATTTTGACTCAGAAAGATGAGTTCATTCTATCTACAGCACCACCTAGGACCCCCATGGTATTTTGAGGCTATTTTCTAGTTTGTGGAATTTATTTCCACTGTAGTCTAAGAGGTGCCCTCTGCCCATGGGAAGAAAGAAAAAAAAAGCCATACACTCCCATGAAGGAGTCAACAAATAAACCTAAAATCACAAAAGAGAACATCTTGAAATTAGAGGAGGAGTTTTTTAAAGTATAAAAATGGTGAACAAAGATAAAAGCCTAGTCTTTTAAATGACTAACAAAAATCAATAAACCTCTAATTAATCTAATCAAAAGAGGGAAGCAAATCAAATTATCAAAAAAAATTTTTTTAAACCTGAGTTGCAATCACAGTAAAGAAGAAGCTAAAACATTTTTTTTATCAGAATACTTTACACAATTATGTGCTATAAGAAGGATTAGGTATCATGCTTATCAAATTTTTAGTTGGAAGGGAAAGCTTAATACAGAGGATGACAGAGTCCAGATCCAAAATGAAAGTGACAGACTAGACTACTGGGCTGACTATAATAAGGTGAAATTTATTAAGAATAAACATGAAAGTTTACACTTGGGCTCGAAAAATCAACTTCACAAGTACAAGTTGGGAGAGGCTTAGTTAGATGGCCGCTTGTCTGATTAAAACCTGGGATTTTTTAGTGGATTCAGTATGAGTTAGAAGTATAATACAGTAACCAAAAGAGCTAATGTACTTTGCATTAGAAAAAAACATAATTTGCAGGAATAAAAGGATTTAATCTTGGATAATCTTGTTGTATTCTTATCTGGTCAAACTACATCTGGAGTATTGTGTTCGGTTCTGAGAATCACCATTTAGAAAGGACACTGCTGGGTATTTGCAGGGCATCCAATGAAAAGTATCCATGATGGTGAAGAATCTTGAGTCCATGTCATATGATCAATTAAAAGAATAGTGGATGCTTAACCTGAAGAAGACTTGGGGAGACATGAAAGCTTTCAACTATTTGAAGGGTTGTCATATAGAAGAGGGATTCAATTAGTTCTATTTGCCCTTAGAGAGAGTGAATCAGGAGCAATGTGCAGAAGTTGCAAAGAGACAAATTTAGGTTGTTATTATTTAGTCATTTCAGCCATATCCAACTCTTCATGACCCCATTTGGGGTTTTCTTGGCAGATATACTGTAATGGTTTGTCAGTTCCTTCTTCAGTTCATTTTACAGATGAGGAAACTGAGGCAAACAGGATGAAGTGTCTTGCCCAGGGTCACACAGCTAGCAAGTGTTAGAGGCTGGATTTCAACTTAGGAAGATGAATCTTCCTGATTCTAGGATACACACTGTATCCACTGTGCCACCTAGCTGTCCTAAAATTTAGACTGGATGTCAGGAAAAACTGGCATTAATTGACATCCCTGATATTAGATCTAAACAAAAGGAATATGGTCTTCCTTAGGGGGTGGTAGGTTTCCTTTAATTGGAGGTCTTCGACCAGAAGTCATATTGGGTTATTTGTCCTTCATTCTTGAAGAGGACCATGGCATCAGGGAAATGATGACATGACTTACAGTTGACTTTGATTTGAGTGAGAGAGGACTGTGCAAGGTCACCAGCCTCACTTTCTCCCCCAGAGCCATCTGGGTCCAGTGGCCAGATATTCATCAGGATGACTGGAGATGACCCAACATGCAATGGGAGACCCTGGTCCTTTTAGGCTAAGGTCTTCTCAGGTACTCACTTAAAGTGAGGTAATGCCCATTCAATGAATAGCCTTTTTAAGAAGTGAATCAAGGGATGGCTCCTTTAATTTGGGGTGGAGGGGGAAGAAAAAAAAATCAAGCAGGGAGGCAAAGACCCTCAGGGTTGCTGTTCCAAAGAGAAACAATTACCATTGACATTCACTCCAAGCCAGGAGAGCCCAAAATACAGCCATGAAGTGGACCTACTGTGGTCCAATTTGTTACAGTGGAGGTTCCTTTACAGATATAAATTGGGCTATATGGCAAGTAAGGTCTGACCCAGCTCGAAAATTCTGTGATTCTATAACATTCTCCCACTTAGGATTTTCCATGGGAATCTCAGATTTTGGCTCCTATCTAGATCTCTATAGAAAAGGTAAAAATAACTCTAACACTCTACATGTGATCACTCAGGGTAACAATATATGCTGTTAATTATTATAAAAATTATATTCCCCAGCTGCCACTCTGCTACCATTTCTTGGCCCATATGGCTCTGTCTTATTTAGGGCTATATGGTTTGCTTTTTGGAAACCTCTTCACCATGCCACTGCCACTCTCTTTCTCTGGGACCAAGAATTGTTATTACTGCTTCTCTTTGCCTGCCTCCTCTTGGGTTGATTGAGTTTCTTGGGAGGGCTTGATGAGTAAAAACTCTTCCTTTCCAGGGACCCAACTTCAAGTTAAACTTGGCTCTTGGTTCATGCTGTCTTCTCAGCTCTGTCTCTCTGATTTCTGGTTCCAGCTCAGTTTTCTCTTGATCTGCCTGCTCTCTTTCAAAAGCTAAATATAAGGATGTGGAACAGAGCTACAAAAGCTACAACTTAGTCAATCATCTCTGAATGACCTGAATGAATAAATCATCCTCGGGGAGTCCACAAGCCCTTGGGGTGAGGATATCCTTCATATCCCAAGGATCTGAGGGAGACCAAGCTCTTAAACATATTATCAGTAGGGATGGCAGACCCATAAAGGAGGCCTCATCCTTTAACCTTGTTCAATTGACCGAACTATCCTTGGTTTCACCCTCTATAAAGTCCTTGCAAATCACACCAAATTCTTTTCAAGTCCAGTGACCTGCATCCTCCATTCTGCATCTGTCCTTTGGGACCTGTGAAGCTTCACTGTATCCCTATGCTCACTGAGCGCAGTAATTGTCTTTTTTCTGAATGTCTTTCCTCGGACTTTCTGTCTCCCACTCCTACTCAAGAGTCCACAGTATTGTAGAAAATTCTTTGCAGGCTCCTTCATCACAGAATGTAGGTACTCCCCAAACTGTTATTCCTTTATGATACTCCAGAATTTCCATAGCAGGGTGACTGAGGCACTTATGCTCAGCCCCAACAAATTTTCCAGTATTTTCTCTAAGTTCTCACATGTTTTCATTTTTACAAATATAGTAATAATTATTATTATAATACAATTATAACAATTATAATATTCAAAAAAGCACTTTAAGATTTATAAGATGCTTTGGTTACATTTTTCTTATTTGATCCTCACAATAATTCTGCAAGGTAGGTACCACTAACAGTATTTTACGGATGAGGAAACTAAGGCTGAGAGAGTTTAAATGCCTTGCCCAGGTTCACACATCTTAGAAGTGTCTGAGGTGGGATTCAAACTGGAGTCTTTTTGACACTGAGTTCAATGCTCTGTCTGCTATCACAACTCACTATCTCATCTTTCCTGATGAAGGGCAAGATCTAGGTTCGCTCATTTGTGCTGTGACCCTTTCCTTTTGCTATTAGTGGCTCTGCTTCAACCTTGATCCCAGAACTAGGACTTTTTCTCCTCTCTCCAAGAGGAGGGGTTCAAGCTCTGCCCCTTGGTTTTTGGTTCTTTCAATGCTCTTTTTTCAGACACCAAGGGGCTGCCCATCAGTTGGGGAATGATTGAACAAAATAGGGTAAACAAATGTGAAGAGCATGCTGTAGTTAGAGGGGATGGCAGTAATTTGCTTATTTCTGTTGAACATGAACAGTTCAGTCTGGAAAACATCACAGCAGAAAGCCAGGTCTCTAGAAATGTGATTGGAAGGTCAATCAGCCAATACGTGCTTGGCTAGAAGGAAAGTTAAGACATCAAAATTGCCCTTTGTACAGCAAAGACTTGGGAAAAGAGATTTTTTTCAAGAACAGCATAAGGAATGAACACAGGGATTGAGAAGTGGGTGGTCTTGAATCAGAACATTATGATGGGGTCTATGTATTACTCTTTAAAGAGAAAAAATTCTGATATAACTATATTCTCCTCTAAACCCTTTCCAATCTAGCTGACTGGCCAACCTTATATCAAATCATTCATTCATCTTTGACAAATCATTCACCAATGCACACTATGACTCTTCTTCTTTTCTCCATGAAGGAGTTATTCTATTATTTGCTTATTTAACCTGTGCCCATTATCAATATCAGCAGGGAGGGGGGAAGGCAAGGCATTGGGGTTAAGTGACTTGTACAAGGTCACACAGCTAGTAAGTAACAAATATGGGAGGTAGCATTTGAACTCAGATCCTCCTGACTCCAGGGCCAGTGCTCTATTCACTGCGCCACCTAGCCGCCCCATACTGTATATTCTCTAAGAATGACCGGCTCCATGTTGTCCCTCCTTGGCTAACTGCAGCTAAGGGATAGGGGCTGTGTTTATGGCCACCTAAGCACCTGAAGAAGAGGGCCCCCTTCAGAACAGTTAGTTTAAGATAAAGCCAGATGGAGAACTCCTCCCTCCCCAGACAAAAACATCCTGTCCAAATGTTGCAAGAGCTATTGTTCTCTCTTCACAAAGTATATTGTTTGCATTATATTGTGACTATATTTTAAAAAAGAGACTTTGAACCACAGATGTTACTCTGTCTGTGTCCTGGTGTTTACTTTTATACATTTGTTCATCATCCTTTTAGATTCTGAATTTTGCTATGGCAAAGTCTTGGCCTGTTTAACATTCTCTGTACTATATGTAGCCTGGCACAGTTCACTGGGCATAAAGACACCTAAGTACTTCTTGCTGGTGATAAGGATGATGGGGGTGACAGGCCATAGCATCCTTGTGAAATTTCAGAATTCTTGATGAAAAACGGATGCTGCAAGGCCAGAAATGCCACCTTGGGCTACTAATGACTACTTGGCAATTCCAGCTGGATAAGAAGGTTAATGTCGCTGAACTTGGAATCACTTTGGAGGTAGCTAGGTGGCAGAGAGACTGCTAAAGTTGGAATTAGAAATTTTGAATCCTGCTTCAGACACTATAACCCTATGAGCCCAGGCAAGTCATTTAACTTGTCAGTCTCAGTGTTATCATCTGTAAAATGGGAATGTGAGATAATGGTTCCTCACAGTATTATTGTGAAGATCAAGCAAAATAGTATATGTAAAGCACTTTGCAAAGTGCTATGTCATTGTAATTATTGTCCTGGAAGGAGAAAGGATTCTCCCCAAGAACAAGAATGGAGTCAAACCGTGGGCAAATTTTTCTTGATCATCTATAAGAACTTAGCACACCTACCATACATGCAGCACTATGCTAGGGCTGGAGTGGGGTAGGTAGAAAGAAAATCAAAATAACAATAACTTCTGTATTGCCATGATTTATGGAACAGTAGAATCTCCAATTAATTTAAATTAAGGATCACCCAAAAGGCCATGGAGAAGAGAAACATGGAAATGTAAGCAGGCTACAGTATATTGCTAAAGATGAAGAATTCTGAAGGATATGCAATGTAAAGTATTTTATCATAGAAATAGGGGTGTGAAAAAAGGAAAATAGACTGTTTGCATGGTCAGAGCTTTATCGACAATGCAGTATTCACAATGCCTATGGTGATTATAAATATGCTGATATGGTTATTAATCACAAAATGTAACAGGCTCTCTACATGTTGGACATAGCTAGAACATTTATTAAAATGCCAGAAAACCAAGTCCCAAAACCAGAAAGTCAACACCATCACAGTAACCATGGAGTTGGTACATGTAGTTAATGCAGTAAATACCCCCATTCTCAAATTTTCAAAACAGAACAAGCTATCTCAGGCAAAGATCCTCATCTCCTCACTCATAGTAACTGCTCAGACTCCATGCAGCTCACTCCCAGTAGCTCTGGCCCCTTCCATTTCCTGTCCCTGGCAGTCCTCAGCAGAAGTCCTCAGCAGAAGTTCTGGCTGACTCTCAGAAGAAGTTCATGTTGCCACTGGTGCTTCCAGTCACCATGCTGGTTCCAGCCAGCTTCTACTTGGCTCTGGCTCCTTCCTGCTCTACCCTTTCCTGCTATGTCAGCAAGTTCAAGGGGCATGGAAGATCTTCAAATCCCATTACCATAACAAGAGCAAAGGACAAATGATGATGGAAAGTTTGTATGTACTGCTAGTATCCTTGGGATGTTGAGAAAGAGCAAAGGAAAATCCCCAGAAGGTTGGAAAAAAAACTCTACAATGAACTTATATAAGGGGATGGGCCAGAATTGCCTAGGACGGGCCATTATATATCAGTCTCTATCTGTGTCATTGCAGAAAGAATGGGCATGGATAAAATCACAGATGCATTTGAATACTATATTGGAAACATTAATATATTTCTTCAAATATAATCACTTAGTCCTTATAACAACTCTTTTGAGGAAGATCCTATCATGATCTCCACTTTACAGATGAGGAAACTGAAGTTCAGATAGGTTAAGGGACTTAATTTTTCTGAATTGTGATAATCTTCTATTTGGTCTCCCTGCCATAAGTCTCTCTCCATGTAGCTATCAAAGTGACCTTCCTAAAGCTCATTTCTCTATTAATTCAATTAAATAAACCTATAATTCAGTGAACAAATATTAAACACCTACTATGTTCCAGGCACTGAGCTAAGCTCTGGGGATAAAAAAAGAGGCAAAGATAATGCTGCCCTCAGGAAGTCTACAATCTAATGGGGGAGACAACATGCAAATAAACATAAGCAAAACAAGCTATATACCAGATAAATAGGAAATAATTAATTTAGGGAAGGCACTGGAATTAAGAGGGATTAGGACAGGCTTCCTGTAAATGGTGGGATTTTAGTTGGTACATAAAGGAAATGAGAGAAGTCAGTAGTTGGACTGGAGGAGGGAAAGCATTCCTGGGGTTGGGAGCAGTTATAGAGAATCCCCAGCACTGAAAGATGGAGGGTTTTACTAGTGGAACAGCCTGGAGGCCAGTGTCTCTGGATGGAAGACTATGCGTTGAAGAGCAAGGTGTAAGAAGACTGGATAGGTAGAAGACTCGGTTATGAAGAGTTTTGAATGTCAAACAGCATTTTGTGTTTGCTTCTGGAGACAATAGGAATATGCACCTGAAGGATAGAGTCAGAGACAGACCTGTTCTGCGAGTATGATCGCATCAGGAACATCGAGCTCAAGAACCGCGGTCCCCTTCATGCACTTCAGGGATTCCTGGGATGCAGAAGATACTACTTATGGAAGGAATGGTTGTGATTATGGCCAGTGCCAGCTTTGTGTGGAGTTCCTCAAGAATCTTAGGGGGCCCCGTGGCAGGACTGGACCGCCATCCAGAAGATCTGAATTTCGAGTTCTTGTCTCAGACCTTCCTCCTTCAGGCAGCCGGCAGGATTTGAAGGATCACAAGGTTTATGCAGATGTGCAGAAAGATAGCATAGGAATAGTTGAGTGCCTCTGCAAGGAAGATGTGGAATATGCCCTGCATAAACTAGACGACTCCAAATGCCTTTCTCTTGAGGGTGACACTTCCTCTATCAGAGTTTATTCAGAAAGAAGGACCAGCTGTGAGCTACTCCGGCCCATGTCAAAGTCAAGGGGCCGCCAGACTACACCTCTTCCTTTGCACAGTTGTTGAAACCGCTTACGGGTTGCTGCTTTTTGTTGTTGTTTTTGGTTGTTGTTATTTTGTTTTGTTTTTTTAGTGTGAACTGAGTTGCTCTGTTTGGAATCTACATTCCAAATCGAGTTAGAGTCTTAGGAATTTTTTAATAACTTTTTTTTAAAGGAAAAACTACATACAATTTCTATCAGGGCCATATTGGCAGTGAAATATTTTGCACTGCAGAAATTGTGATTTTGGTTTGAAAGCAAGTTGCATATTTCCCTTTCCTCCCCCAACCATGGAGAAAAATCAATGCCCTGTCATGGTGGCTTACTGTGCACAGACACTATATATAGGCATCAGCCCATTGTCTTTAGAAAAGTATTTCTAAAGTTTAACAATTTACACATTGCAGTTATTTTAATTATGTAAGCTCATTTTTCTGTGCCAGGCAGATATAGGATTTAAAAAATAAGAGAAGTTACATGGACAAATCTTCCCAGTGGCCAGAAGGGGCTTGGATGGAACACCATATTGGAGGAAAGGAAAAGAAAGTTGAATTGATGAGAGTCTGGCATTAGATAAAATCCTGTGCTACCCTTTGCAGTCTAGGTTTTTCTCTGAATAGAGGCTTTGGCAGTAGAGGAAATCACTGACTGAAGAAGCAACTTTATTAAGAGATTCAGAATAGTGAGGAAGTAAATGGGAATAATCCAGATTCCATTTAGTCTTGAGATCAGGAAGAAATAAGTTCTTGGGCAAAAATATACTTTGGTTACAAGCTCATTCTATTTAATAGTGTGCAGAAACTCTGAACCAAAGGTGATTTCACAGTTAACCACTGGACACTTCCAAGCATGGGTGAACACTTCATCCATTTCTTGAGAAGCTTTTCCGTACAGTCCCTTCCTTGCCCTCAGTCACAGAGAACAGGAACTCACTTCAACAGTTCTCAATCGTCACCCCATTTTCACGAGAAAGCAGGGGGAGAAGAGAAAGAGGACCAGGGTCTGGCTACATTGAGGAAGTTCATGGGAACTTTTTTAGCTTGATCTTTCCCAAATGTCCTTCACCGTTGTTTCCTGTTGTGAATACCGTTCCTCAGAGCTGTGTTTAACTCTTTGTGACTGGA
Organism: Petaurus breviceps papuanus; assembly: GCF_028583685.1. Classification (NCBI taxonomy): domain Eukaryota; kingdom Metazoa; phylum Chordata; class Mammalia; order Diprotodontia; family Petauridae; genus Petaurus; species Petaurus breviceps. Next base: position 12,857,949 of record NW_027187341.1, on the reverse strand, counting down.
CCTTGTTCACGTTGTTCTGGCAGAGTGATGTTACCTGTTTAAAACCAAAAAAGGAAAAAATCACAAAAAATCCAAACCCCTTCCAGGTCCATTTCCAATCTTCTTATACCTTATTCCTCTCCATACTCTTAATGAGCCAATCAGCAATCCAGTGACAATGACCTCCTTGCTGTTTCTCAAATTTGACGTTTTGTCTCTAGTCTCTGGGAATTTTTTTCTGACTGTTGCCCATGTCTGGAATGCTCTCCCTCCTCATCGGTGCCTCCTGGCTTCTTTGACTTCCTTCAACTTCTAGCTAAAACCTTACCTTTTATAAGAAGCCTTTCCTCATTCCCCTTACTGCTAATGCTTTCACTCTCTTGATTATATATACAAGTTATACTGTATATATCTCATTTGCATATATTTTTTCCATGTTATCTCTTCCATTAAATTGTGAGTTTCTTAAGAGTGGGGACTCTCTTTTGACTTTCTTTGTATTCCCAGAAATTAGCACAGTGCCTAGTGTTTAATAAATGTTTGTTGACTGGCTGACTGATTAACCTTGGGTCAATCAGGTAGTAAGTGACTGAGACACTATTTATAGCCAAGACTTCCTGACTTGAGTCCAGCACCCTGTTAACTTTTCTACAACAAGTCTACTAAGAAATATTTGTAATTTGTAATTTGTTCACTGACACCTAGGAATTTATCTTCAAGTAGGTGAGATAAAACACAGCACACACACATCCATACACACACGCACACACCAACAGCCCTATGAAACAAGGTACAGTATATGCTAAAGACCAAATGAATGATATAAGCAAAGGGTGTTAGACACACTTACTTCCTAATAAGTAGAGCATTGGAATTGGAGTAAGGAAAACCTGGTCTGGAGTCTCACCTGAGAGCTGTGTTACCCTGGGTAAATCACTTAACCTCTTAGTCTCAGTGCCCTTTTTTTTTTTTTTTTTTTGTAAAATGGGGATAATAATACCCACATCACAGAGTTATCATGAGGATAAATGAGATATGTGAAAAGCAATTTGTAAAATGTAAGGAGCTATATAAATATCAGCTATTTTCTTATAATTATTCTAATTCTTATGACTCTACTATAGAGGATGCATTGACCTTTAAACTGAGTAATTATCAAATAGACAGTTGAGAGGATGATCATTTCAATAGAATAGACTTTGTCATCCCATGTATTTTATTAATGTAAAAATATAATTCTGAGAAGGAATATTGAGACTGTAGCAGATTGCTAAAGAATTCTATAATACACAAAATGTTAAGAATACATGCTTTAAGCAATCACCTAATGGCTAAAACTCTTTGACAGAATGAACCATGAATAAGTGTGTGTTTATTGTAAGTAGGCATATGTAAGTTCATATGCATAAGTATATATAGGTTTATATAATTTTATGTGTATATATGTATGTGTGCATATGGTATATATTATTCACACATCACACACTTTTATTCATGGTATTCATTTTTCCAGTCTTTTAGCCATTAGATGATTGCTTAGAATAGGGGTTC